>NC_137818.1:69067647-69072647 GCF_963921795.1 Nannobrachium achirus | reverse complement strand
TCCCCACGCCAAAATGGGGCAACCTAAGGGGACTCCAGTCGGCCAGTTGGAGCCAAAGTAAAGTCTAGGTCTGTGTCCTGCTGCCCAACGGGGCTTTCTTCGCTGTGGGCGCCCCCTGGTGCTTCTCTAAGTTGTCCAATATTTCACTTTGACAACAGTCTGCCAAAAGGAAAAAAAGAAGGACAAAAAAAGCTTACAGCACCTGGTATTCCCAGGCGGTCTCCCATCCAAGTACTAACCAGGCCCGACCCTGCTTAGCTTCCGAGATCGGACGAGATCGGGCGTGTTCAGGGTGGTATGGCCGTAAGCGACAGTGAACCGCAGCCGGTAGGCCTTAATGGGCCAGCAGAGGCCCTTGCTATCGTGTGTGCTTCTGTCACGGCCACTCATAAACACCGATTGCTCCTTCAGTCTGGCAAAATGAAAAAGCTTACAGCACCTGGTATTCCCCGGCGGTCTCCCATCCAAGTACTAACCAGGCCCGACCCTGCTTAGCTTCCGAGATCGGACGAGATTGGGCGTGTTCAGGGTGGTATGGCCATGAGCGACAGTCAACCGCAGCCGGTAGGCCTTAATGGGCCAGCAGAGGCCCTTGCTATCGTGTGTGCTTCTGTCACGGCCACTCATAAACGACGATTGCTCCTTCAGTCTGGCAAAATGAAAAAGCTTACAGCACCTGGTATTCCCAGGCGGTCTCCCATCCAAGTACTAACCAGGCCCGACCCTGCTTAGCTTCCGAGATCGGACGAGATCGGGCGTGTTCAGGGTGGTATGGCCGTAAGCAAGTAAGGCAGCAGCCGCTAGGCCTCATATGCCAGTGTCACGCTAACGCGGAGGGGACTGGCGGGTGTCAGACCGGATGAGAAAAGCATCAGCAGAGGCTGCGGTCGTTCAGGCAGTCAGTTAAGGGGTTATCGCTTCTCGGCCTTTTGGCTAAGATCAAGTGTAGTATCTGTTCTTATCAGTTTAATATCTGATACGTCCCCTATACGGGGACTACATATTAAACGGATTTTTGGACTCGGGAGTTGAAACAGGGGCTTGCTCCGTTCACTCCACGCATCGACCCGGCATTGCAGTGCCGCTGGGAACGGTGCGCCTCCTTCTGCTTTGTCGAAAGAAACTCGCATACACAAGGGCACCTTATCGTTCTGAACGGCGTGCCCGGTGGTTTACGCCCCGCCCCCTAGGCCGTGCCCCCCATTTGTGTTAACCAACGCCCCCAAAGTGGTTGGGGGTTGGGGCGACGGGAGGAGTAGACTAATTCCGGGGTACAGGTGAAAAATCTTCAAAGTGTGGGCTGCTGAAAAAAAAAAAAAACCTGCATGTGCCGTTTTGCCCGGCTCTCCGCGGGGCCCCGGGGAGCCTTGTCACCCAGCCGGGGTGCCCGCCCACAACCCAGTCAAACTCACAACCCGGCTCTCCAGCCGAACCCGGGTACCCACTATTAAGCCACCCTCCCGGAACCTTTACCAATAGCTGCGGGCGCACCGAGGCCGGGGACCTGGTGGTACGAATCCAGCTTTTTGGCAAAGCATTGTGGCCGTTTTGGGGAGCTCCCCACGCCAAAATGGGGCAACCTAAGGGGACTCCAGTCGGCCAGTTGGAGCCAAAGTAAAGTCTAGGTCTGTGTCCTGCTGCCCAACGGGGCTTTCTTCGCTGTGGGCGCCCCCTGGTGCTTCTCTAAGTTGTCCAATATTTCACTTTGACAACAGTCTGCCAAAAGGAAAAAAAGAAGGACAAAAAAAGCTTACAGCACCTGGTATTCCCAGGCGGTCTCCCATCCAAGTACTAACCAGGCCCGACCCTGCTTAGCTTCCGAGATCGGACGAGATCGGGCGTGTTCAGGGTGGTATGGCCGTAAGCGACAGTGAACCGCAGCCGGTAGGCCTTAATGGGCCAGCAGAGGCCCTTGCTATCGTGTGTGCTTCTGTCACGGCCACTCATAAACACTGATTGCTCCTTCAGTCTGGCAAAATGAAAAAGCTTACAGCACCTGGTATTCCCCGGCGGTCTCCCATCCAAGTACTAACC
The DNA here is from genome assembly GCF_963921795.1 of Nannobrachium achirus. Taxonomy (NCBI): domain Eukaryota; kingdom Metazoa; phylum Chordata; class Actinopteri; order Myctophiformes; family Myctophidae; genus Nannobrachium; species Nannobrachium achirus. Next base: position 69,070,613 of record NC_137818.1, on the reverse strand, counting down.
AGGCCCGACCCTGCTTAGCTTCCGAGATCGGACGAGATTGGGCGTGTTCAGGGTGGTATGGCCATGAGCGACAGTCAACCGCAGCCGGTAGGCCTTAATGGGCCAGCAGAGGCCCTTGCTATCGTGTGTGCTTCTGTCACGGCCACTCATAAACGACGATTGCTCCTTCAGTCTGGCAAAATGAAAAAGCTTACAGCACCTGGTATTCCCAGGCGGTCTCCCATCCAAGTACTAACCAGGCCCGACCCTGCTTAGCTTCCGAGATCGGACGAGATCGGGCGTGTTCAGGGTGGTATGGCCGTAAGCAAGTAAGGCAGCAGCCGCTAGGCCTCATATGCCAGTGTCACGCTAACGCGGAGGGGACTGGCGGGTGTCAGACCGGATGAGAAAAGCATCAGCAGAGGCTGCGGTCGTTCAGGCAGTCAGTTAAGGGGTTATCGCTTCTCGGCCTTTTGGCTAAGATCAAGTGTAGTATCTGTTCTTATCAGTTTAATATCTGATACGTCCCCTATACGGGGACTACATATTAAACGGATTTTTGGACTCGGGAGTTGAAACAGGGGCTTGCTCCGTTCACTTCACGCATCGACCCGGCATTGCAGTGCCGCTGGGAACGGTGCGCCTCCTTCTGCTTTGTCAAAAGAAACTCGCATACACAAGGGCACCTTATCGTTCTGAACGGCGTGCCCGGTGGTTTACGCCCCGCCCCCTAGGCCGTGCCCCCCATTTGTGTTAACCAACGCCCCCAAAGTGGTTGGGGGTTGGGGCGACGGGAGGAGTAGACTAATTCCGGGGTACAGGTGAAAAATCTTCAAAGTGTGGGCTGCTGAAAAAAAAAAAAAACCTGCATGTGCCGTTTTGCCCGGCTCTCCGCGGGGCCCCGGGGAGCCTTGTCACCCAGCCGGGGTGCCCGCCCACAACCCAGTCAAACTCACAACCCGGCTCTCCAGCCGAACCCGGGTACCCACTATTAAGCCACCCTCCCGGAACCTTTACCAATAGCTGCGGGCGCACCGAGGCCGGGGACCTGGTGGTACGAATCCAGCTTTTTGGCAAAGCATTGTGGCCGTTTTGGGGAGCTCCCCACGCCAAAATGGGGCAACCTAAGGGGACTCCAGTCGGCCAGTTGGAGCCAAAGTAAAGTCTAGGTCTGTGTCCTGCTGCCCAACGGGGCTTTCTTCGCTGTGGGCGCCCCCTGGTGCTTCTCTAAGTTGTCCAATATTTCACTTTGACAACAGTCTGCCAAAAGGAAAAAAAGAAGGACAAAAAAAGCTTACAGCACCTGGTATTCCCAGGCGGTCTCCCATCCAAGTACTAACCAGGCCCGACCCTGCTTAGCTTCCGAGATCGGACGAGATCGGGCGTGTTCAGGGTGGTATGGCCGTAAGCGACAGTGAACCGCAGCCGGTAGGCCTTAATGGGCCAGCAGAGGCCCTTGCTATCGTGTGTGCTTCTGTCACGGCCACTCATAAACACTGATTGCTCCTTCAGTCTGGCAAAATGAAAAAGCTTACAGCACCTGGTATTCCCCGGCGGTCTCCCATCCAAGTACTAACCAGGCCCGACCCTGCTTAGCTTCCGAGATCGGACGAGATTGGGCGTGTTCAGGGTGGTATGGCCATGAGCGACAGTCAACCGCAGCCGGTAGGCCTTAATGGGCCAGCAGAGGCCCTTGCTATCGTGTGTGCTTCTGTCACGGCCACTCATAAACGACGATTGCTCCTTCAGTCTGGCAAAATGAAAAAGCTTACAGCACCTGGTATTCCCAGGCGGTCTCCCATCCAAGTACTAACCAGGCCCGACCCTGCTTAGCTTCCGAGATCGGACGAGATCGGGCGTGTTCAGGGTGGTATGGCCGTAAGCAAGTAAGGCAGCAGCCGCTAGGCCTCATATGCCAGTGTCACGCTAACGCGGAGGGGACTGGCGGGTGTCAGACCGGATGAGAAAAGCATCAGCAGAGGCTGCGGTCGTTCAGGCAGTCAGTTAAGGGGTTATCGCTTCTCGGCCTTTTGGCTAAGATCAAGTGTAGTATCTGTTCTTATCAGTTTAATATCTGATACGTCCCCTATACGGGGACTACATATTAAACGGATTTTTGGACTCGGGAGTTGAAACAGGGGCTTGCTCCGTTCACTCCACGCATCGACCTGGCATTGCAGTGCCGCTGGGAACGGTGCGCCTCCTTCTGCTTTGTCGAAAGAAACTCGCATACACAAGGGCACCTTATCGTTCTGAACGGCGTGCCCGGTGGTTTACGCCCCGCCCCCTAGGCCGTGCCCCCCATTTGTGTTAACCAACGCCCCCAAAGTGGTTGGGGGTTGGGGCGACGGGAGGAGTAGACTAATTCCGGGGTACAGGTGAAAAATCTTCAAAGTGTGGGCTGCTGAAAAAAAAAAAAAACCTGCATGTGCCGTTTTGCCCGGCTCTCCGCGGGGCCCCGGGGAGCCTTGTCACCCAGCCGGGGTGCCCGCCCACAACCCAGTCAAACTCACAACCCGGCTCTCCAGCCGAACCCGGGTACCCACTATTAAGCCACCCTCCCGGAACCTTTACCAATAGCTGCGGGCGCACCGAGGCCGGGGACCTGGTGGTACGAATCCAGCTTTTTGGCAAAGCATTGTGGCCGTTTTGGGGAGCTCCCCACGCCAAAATGGGGCAACCTAAGGGGACTCCAGTCGGCCAGTTGGAGCCAAAGTAAAGTCTAGGTCTGTGTCCTGCTGCCCAACGGGGCTTTCTTCGCTGTGGGCGCCCCCTGGTGCTTCTCTAAGTTGTCCAATATTTCACTTTGACAACAGTCTGCCAAAAGGAAAAAAAGAAGGACAAAAAAAGCTTACAGCACCTGGTATTCCCAGGCGGTCTCCCATCCAAGTACTAACCAGGCCCGACCCTGCTTAGCTTCCGAGATCGGACGAGATCGGGCGTGTTCAGGGTGGTATGGCCGTAAGCGACAGTGAACCGCAGCCGGT
>NC_137818.1:68777647-69062647 GCF_963921795.1 Nannobrachium achirus | reverse complement strand
TGAAAAAGCTTACAGCACCTGGTATTCCCAGGCGGTCTCCCATCCAAGTACTAACCAGGCCCGACCCTGCTTAGCTTCCGAGATCGGACGAGATCGGGCGTGTTCAGGGTGGTATGGCCGTAAGCAAGTAAGGCAGCAGCCGCTAGGCCTCATATGCCAGTGTCACGCTAACGCGGAGGGGACTGGCGGGTGTCAGACCGGATGAGAAAAGCATCAGCAGAGGCTGCGGTCGTTCAGGCAGTCAGTTAAGGGGTTATCGCTTCTCGGCCTTTTGGCTAAGATCAAGTGTAGTATCTGTTCTTATCAGTTTAATATCTGATACGTCCCCTATACGGGGACTACATATTAAACGGGGACTACATATTAAACGGATTTTTGGACTCGGGAGTTGAAACAGGGGCTTGCTCCGTTCACTCCACGCATCGACCCGGCATTGCAGTGCCGCTGGGAACGGTGCGCCTCCTTCTGCTTTGTCGAAAGAAACTCGCATACACAAGGGCACCTTATCGTTCTGAACGGCGTGCCCGGTGGTTTACGCCCCGCCCCCTAGGCCGTGCCCCCCATTTGTGTTAACCAACGCCCCCAAAGTGGTTGGGGGTTGGGGCGACGGGAGGAGTAGACTAATTCTGGGGTACAGGTGAAAAATCTTCAAAGTGTGGGCTGCTGAAAAAAAAAAAAAACCTGCATGTGCCGTTTTGCCCGGCTCTCCGCGGGGCCCCGGGGAGCCTTGTCACCCAGCCGGGGTGCCCGCCCACAACCCAGTCGAACTCACAACCCGGCTCTCCAGCCGAACCCGGGTACCCACTATTAAGCCACCCTCCCGGAACCTTTACCAATAGCTGCGGGCGCACCGAGGCCGGGGACCTGGTGGTACGAATCCAGCTTTTTGGCAAAGCATTGTGGCCGTTTTGGGGAGCTCCCCACGCCAAAATGGGGCAACCTAAGGGGACTCCAGTCGGCCAGTTGGAGCCAAAGTAAAGTCTAGGTCTGTGTCCTGCTGCCCAACGGGGCTTTCTTCGCTGTGGGCGCCCCCTGGTGCTTCTCTAAGTTGTCCAATATTTCACTTTGACAACAGTCTGCCAAAAGGAAAAAAAGAAGGACAAAAAAAGCTTACAGCACCTGGTATTCCCAGGCGGTCTCCCATCCAAGTACTAACCAGGCCCGACCCTGCTTAGCTTCCGAGATCGGACGAGATCGGGCGTGTTCAGGGTGGTATGGCCGTAAGCGACAGTGAACCGCAGCCGGTAGGCCTTAATGGGCCAGCAGAGGCCCTTGCTATCGTGTGTGCTTCTGTCACGGCCACTCATAAACACCGATTGCTCCTTCAGTCTGGCAAAATGAAAAAGCTTACAGCACCTGGTATTCCCCGGCGGTCTCCCATCCAAGTACTAACCAGGCCCGACCCTGCTTAGCTTCCGAGATCAGACGAGATTGGGCGTGTTCAGGGTGGTATGGCCATGAGCGACAGTCAACCGCAGCCGGTAGGCCTTAATGGGCCAGCAGAGGCCCTTGCTATCGTGTGTGCTTCTGTCACGGCCACTCATAAACGACGATTGCTCCTTCAGTCTGGCAAAATGAAAAAGCTTACAGCACCTGGTATTCCCAGGCGGTCTCCCATCCAAGTACTAACCAGGCCCGACCCTGCTTAGCTTCCGAGATCGGACGAGATCGGGCGTGTTCAGGGTGGTATGGCCGTAAGCAAGTAAGGCAGCAGCCGCTAGGCCTCATATGCCAGTGTCACGCTAACGCGGAGGGGACTGGCGGGTGTCAGACCGGATGAGAAAAGCATCAGCAGAGGCTGCGGTCGTTCAGGCAGTCAGTTAAGGGGTTATCGCTTCTCGGCCTTTTGGCTAAGATCAAGTGTAGTATCTGTTCTTATCAGTTTAATATCTGATACGTCCCCTATACGGGGACTACATATTAAACGGGGACTACATATTAAACGGATTTTTGGACTCGGGAGTTGAAACAGGGGCTTGCTCCGTTCACTCCACGCATCGACCCGGCATTGCAGTGCCGCTGGGAACGGTGCGCCTCCTTCTGCTTTGTCGAAAGAAACTCGCATACACAAGGGCACCTTATCGTTCTGAACGGCGTGCCCGGTGGTTTACGCCCCGCCCCCTAGGCCGTGCCCCCCATTTGTGTTAACCAACGCCCCCAAAGTGGTTGGGGGTTGGGGCGACGGGAGGAGTAGACTAATTCTGGGGTACAGGTGAAAAATCTTCAAAGTGTGGGCTGCTGAAAAAAAAAAAAAAACTGCATGTGCCGTTTTGCCCGGCTCTCCGCGGGGCCCCGGGGAGCCTTGTCACCCAGCCGGGGTGCCCGCCCACAACCCAGTCGAACTCACAACCCGGCTCTCCAGCCGAACCCGGGTACCCACTATTAAGCCACCCTCCCGGAACCTTTACCAATAGCTGCGGGCGCACCGAGGCCGGGGACCTGGTGGTACGAATCCAGCTTTTTGGCAAAGCATTGTGGCCGTTTTGGGGAGCTCCCCACGCCAAAATGGGGCAACCTAAGGGGACTCCAGTCGGCCAGTTGGAGCCAAAGTAAAGTCTAGGTCTGTGTCCTGCTGCCCAACGGGGCTTTCTTCGCTGTGGGCGCCCCCTGGTGCTTCTCTAAGTTGTCCAATATTTCACTTTGACAACAGTCTGCCAAAAGGAAAAAAAGAAGGACAAAAAAAGCTTACAGCACCTGGTATTCCCAGGCGGTCTCCCATCCAAGTACTAACCAGGCCCGACCCTGCTTAGCTTCCAAGATCGGACGAGATCGGGCGTGTTCAGGGTGGTATGGCCGTAAGCGACAGTGAACCGCAGCCGGTAGGCCTTAATGGGCCAGCAGAGGCCCTTGCTATCGTGTGTGCTTCTGTCACGGCCACTCATAAACACCGATTGCTCCTTCAGTCTGGCAAAATGAAAAAGCTTACAGCACCTGGTATTCCCCGGCGGTCTCCCATCCAAGTACTAACCAGGCCCGACCCTGCTTAGCTTCCGAGATCGGACGAGATTGGGCGTGTTCAGGGTGGTATGGCCATGAGCGACAGTCAACCGCAGCCGGTAGGCCTTAATGGGCCAGCAGAGGCCCTTGCTATCGTGTGTGCTTCTGTCACGGCCACTCATAAACGACGATTGCTCCTTCAGTCTGGCAAAATGAAAAAGCTTACAGCACCTGGTATTCCCAGGCGGTCTCCCATCCAAGTACTAACCAGGCCCGAACCTGCTTAGCTTCCGAGATCGGACGAGATCGGGCGTGTTCAGGGTGGTATGGCCGTAAGCAAGTAAGGCAGCAGCCGCTAGGCCTCATATGCCAGTGTCACGCTAACGCGGAGGGGACTGGCGGGTGTCAGACCGGATGAGAAAAGCATCAGCAGAGGCTGCGGTCGTTCAGGCAGTCAGTTAAGGGGTTATCGCTTCTCGGCCTTTTGGCTAAAGATCAAGTGGTCGAGTGGTGGATGTGACCGAACAGAGTTTTTGGACCAAAGGAAACAAGTTGCACAGTGAAGATGGCACAAGGAGTATTTCAAACGGGACCAAAGAATACACTGCGTTTCCAGTGGTTGGAGGAGAAGTTTCCAGTCATGGCAAGAGACAAGTTTGCAAAAGACTATCTGATGGATGCTCTTGGCTTGAAGCATGAGGATGTGCTTTGCCTCCAGGATAATCCCAAGGAGAAAGGGTATGACGTGACTTTTTACGAACGGAGTACAATTACGAGAATATTGAAGTTGGTGAAGGAAAACATGAAGAACGAAGACATCTTTCCACCGGGTATGTGGATCTGCCCGTTGCATGGCATGGAGTTCAGGGTTGTGACTGTGCACATGTTTGACCCGCATGTGGCTGGGGAGCACATAGAGGCTTTTCTGGCGCGGTTTGGGCGTGTGGACCCAGGAGTGAAGGTGATGGACAGAACAGGGTTCTGGACAGGGAAAAGGACATTTAGGATGATGTTGAATGCAGACCCAAATGGACATGACGGATTTGCCCACCCCCCTGCCTTCTTTGCAATTGGAGCTGATAGGGGTTACTTGTCCTACTATCGCCAGCCTCCTTTTTGTAGGAAGTGCAGGATGAGTGGGCACAGAGAAAAGGACTGTGGAGTTGGGGAAACATGCAGATTTTGTTCCTCAGAAGAACATTTGACTAAAGATTGTAAGAGGCCAAAAAGCTGCCATGCTTGCGGATCCACGGACCACCTGTTAAAGGACTGCCCTGGAAGGGGTAGGGCAGGTGGTGGTGGGCCTGGGAGAAGAGCAATGATGGAAAAGACTGGTGATCCGGGGCCTTCCTCTCTGGTTGGGGAGGAAGGTCGGAAGGGCCCACAGACAAGTGGGAGAAAGGAAGCCCCTTTGAAGGCTGCTGCAGCCCTTGGAGCAGCAAAAGGAGGAGCAAGGACAGGCCCCTGTGCCCTTGAGGGTGCTGTGGTTGCTGTTGAGACTGTTGGTGGAAAGAAACTGAGGCTGGAAGAGCAAAGAGAGGTGGAGATGGATTCTATAGAGAAAGAAGAGGGAATGACTGGTGGGGGTATGGGTGGGGGGGCAGTGGTGCTTCTGGGGTTTGACTCTGGACAGCCTGCCTGCCTATTTGGCCCCGCATCACCGCAAGGAGATCCCCCAGAGGAGGGACAGGGACTTGTGTGAAGATTTGATTTGAAATGGACGTATAATTGTGGTTTTGAAAGTTTTTGATGATTGAAAATGACTTATTATTTGGTGTTGAAAATGTATGAGAATGTTTTGGTTAATTTTTTTTGAGGCATTTGTTGGAAATGATTTTGATTGATGATGATGTTGATGATGATTAATAAAAAAAAAAAAAAAAATCTGTTCTTATCAGTTTAATATCTGATACGTCCCCTATACGGGGACTACATATTAAACGGATTTTTGGACTCGGGAGTTGAAACAGGGGCTTGCTCCGTTCACTCCACGCATCGACCCGGCATTGCAGTGCCGCTGGGAACGGTGCGCCTCCTTCTGCTTTGTCGAAAGAAACTCGCATACACAAGGGCACCTTATCGTTCTGAACGGCGTGCCCGGTGGTTTACGCCCCGCCCCCTAGGCCGTGCCCCCCATTTGTGTTAACCAACGCCCCCAAAGTGGTTGGGGGTTGGGGCGACGGGAGGAGTAGACTAATTCCGGGGTACAGGTGAAAAATCTTCAAAGTGTGGGCTGCTGAAAAAAAAAAAAAACCTGCATGTGCCGTTTTGCCCGGCTCTCCGCGGGGCCCCGGGGAGCCTTGTCACCCAGCCGGGGTGCCCGCCCACAACCCAGTCAAACTCACAACCCGGCTCTCCAGCCGAACCCGGGTACCCACTATTAAGCCACCCTCCCGGAACCTTTACCAATAGCTGCGGGCGCACCGAGGCCGGGGACCTGGTGGTACGAATCCAGCTTTTTGGCAAAGCATTGTGGCCGTTTTGGGGAGCTCCCCACGCCAAAATGGGGCAACCTAAGGGGACTCCAGTCGGCCAGTTGGAGCCAAAGTAAAGTCTAGGTCTGTGTCCTGCTGCCCAACGGGGCTTTCTTCGCTGTGGGCGCCCCCTGGTGCTTCTCTAAGTTGTCCAATATTTCACTTTGACAACAGTCTGCCAAAAGGAAAAAAAGAAGGACAAAAAAAGCTTACAGCACCTGGTATTCCCAGGCGGTCTCCCATCCAAGTACTAACCAGGCCCGACCCTGCTTAGCTTCCGAGATCGGACGAGATCGGGCGTGTTCAGGGTGGTATGGCCGTAAGCGACAGTGAACCGCAGCCGGTAGGCCTTAATGGGCCAGCAGAGGCCCTTGCTATCGTGTGTGCTTCTGTCACGGCCACTCATAAACACCGATTGCTCCTTCAGTCTGGCAAAATGAAAAAGCTTACAGCACCTGGTATTCCCCGGCGGTCTCCCATCCAAGTACTAACCAGGCCCGACCCTGCTTAGCTTCCGAGATCGGACGAGATTGGGCGTGTTCAGGGTGGTATGGCCATGAGCGACAGTCAACCGCAGCCGGTAGGCCTTAATGGGCCAGCAGAGGCCCTTGCTATCGTGTGTGCTTCTGTCACGGCCACTCATAAACGACGATTGCTCCTTCAGTCTGGCAAAATGAAAAAGCTTACAGCACCTGGTATTCCCAGGCGGTCTCCCATCCAAGTACTAACCAGGCCCGACCCTGCTTAGCTTCCGAGATCGGACGAGATCGGGCGTGTTCAGGGTGGTATGGCCGTAAGCAAGTAAGGCAGCAGCCGCTAGGCCTCATATGCCAGTGTCACGCTAACGCGGAGGGGACTGGCGGGTGTCAGACCGGATGAGAAAAGCATCAGCAGAGGCTGCGGTCGTTCAGGCAGTCAGTTAAGGGGTTATCGCTTCTCGGCCTTTTGGCTAAGATCAAGTGTAGTATCTGTTCTTATCAGTTTAATATCTGATACGTCCCCTATACGGGGACTACATATTAAACGGATTTTTGGACTCGGGAGTTGAAACAGGGGCTTGCTCCGTTCACTCCACGCATCGACCCGGCATTGCAGTGCCGCTGGGAACGGTGCGCCTCCTTCTGCTTTGTCGAAAGAAACTCGCATACACAAGGGCACCTTATCGTTCTGAACGGCGTGCCCGGTGGTTTACGCCCCGCCCCCTAGGCCGTGCCCCCCATTTGTGTTAACCAACGCCCCCAAAGTGGTTGGGGGTTGGGGCGACGGGAGGAGTAGACTAATTCCGGGGTACAGGTGAAAAATCTTCAAAGTGTGGGCTGCTGAAAAAAAAAAAAAACCTGCATGTGCCGTTTTGCCCGGCTCTCCGCGGGGCCCCGGGGAGCCTTGTCACCCAGCCGGGGTGCCCGCCCACAACCCAGTCAAACTCACAACCCGGCTCTCCAGCCGAACCCGGGTACCCACTATTAAGCCACCCTCCCGGAACCTTTACCAATAGCTGCGGGCGCACCGAGGCCGGGGACCTGGTGGTACGAATCCAGCTTTTTGGCAAAGCATTGTGGCCGTTTTGGGGAGCTCCCCACGCCAAAATGGGGCAACCTAAGGGGACTCCAGTCGGCCAGTTGGAGCCAAAGTAAAGTCTAGGTCTGTGTCCTGCTGCCCAACGGGGCTTTCTTCGCTGTGGGCGCCCCCTGGTGCTTCTCTAAGTTGTCCAATATTTCACTTTGACAACAGTCTGCCAAAAGGAAAAAAAGAAGGACAAAAAAAGCTTACAGCACCTGGTATTCCCAGGCGGTCTCCCATCCAAGTACTAACCAGGCCCGACCCTGCTTAGCTTCCGAGATCGGACGAGATCGGGCGTGTTCAGGGTGGTATGGCCGTAAGCGACAGTGAACCGCAGCCGGTAGGCCTTAATGGGCCAGCAGAGGCCCTTGCTATCGTGTGTGCTTCTGTCACGGCCACTCATAAACACTGATTGCTCCTTCAGTCTGGCAAAATGAAAAAGCTTACAGCACCTGGTATTCCCCGGCGGTCTCCCATCCAAGTACTAACCAGGCCCGACCCTGCTTAGCTTCCGAGATCGGACGAGATTGGGCGTGTTCAGGGTGGTATGGCCATGAGCGACAGTCAACCGCAGCCGGTAGGCCTTAATGGGCCAGCAGAGGCCCTTGCTATCGTGTGTGCTTCTGTCACGGCCACTCATAAACGACGATTGCTCCTTCAGTCTGGCAAAATGAAAAAGCTTACAGCACCTGGTATTCCCAGGCGGTCTCCCATCCAAGTACTAACCAGGCCCGACCCTGCTTAGCTTCCGAGATCGGACGAGATCGGGCGTGTTCAGGGTGGTATGGCCGTAAGCAAGTAAGGCAGCAGCCGCTAGGCCTCATATGCCAGTGTCACGCTAACGCGGAGGGGACTGGCGGGTGTCAGACCGGATGAGAAAAGCATCAGCAGAGGCTGCGGTCGTTCAGGCAGTCAGTTAAGGGGTTATCGCTTCTCGGCCTTTTGGCTAAGATCAAGTGTAGTATCTGTTCTTATCAGTTTAATATCTGATACGTCCCCTATACGGGGACTACATATTAAACGGATTTTTGGACTCGGGAGTTGAAACAGGGGCTTGCTCCGTTCACTTCACGCATCGACCCGGCATTGCAGTGCCGCTGGGAACGGTGCGCCTCCTTCTGCTTTGTCGAAAGAAACTCGCATACACAAGGGCACCTTATCGTTCTGAACGGCGTGCCCGGTGGTTTACGCCCCGCCCCCTAGGCCGTGCCCCCCATTTGTGTTAACCAACGCCCCCAAAGTGGTTGGGGGTTGGGGCGACGGGAGGAGTAGACTAATTCCGGGGTACAGGTGAAAAATCTTCAAAGTGTGGGCTGCTGAAAAAAAAAAAAAACCTGCATGTGCCGTTTTGCCCGGCTCTCCGCGGGGCCCCGGGGAGCCTTGTCACCCAGCCGGGGTGCCCGCCCACAACCCAGTCAAACTCACAACCCGGCTCTCCAGCCGAACCCGGGTACCCACTATTAAGCCACCCTCCCGGAACCTTTACCAATAGCTGCGGGCGCACCGAGGCCGGGGACCTGGTGGTACGAATCCAGCTTTTTGGCAAAGCATTGTGGCCGTTTTGGGGAGCTCCCCACGCCAAAATGGGGCAACCTAAGGGGACTCCAGTCGGCCAGTTGGAGCCAAAGTAAAGTCTAGGTCTGTGTCCTGCTGCCCAACGGGGCTTTCTTCGCTGTGGGCGCCCCCTGGTGCTTCTCTAAGTTGTCCAATATTTCACTTTGACAACAGTCTGCCAAAAGGAAAAAAAGAAGGACAAAAAAAGCTTACAGCACCTGGTATTCCCAGGCGGTCTCCCATCCAAGTACTAACCAGGCCCGACCCTGCTTAGCTTCCGAGATCGGACGAGATCGGGCGTGTTCAGGGTGGTATGGCCGTAAGCGACAGTGAACCGCAGCCGGTAGGCCTTAATGGGCCAGCAGAGGCCCTTGCTATCGTGTGTGCTTCTGTCACGGCCACTCATAAACACTGATTGCTCCTTCAGTCTGGCAAAATGAAAAAGCTTACAGCACCTGGTATTCCCCGGCGGTCTCCCATCCAAGTACTAACCAGGCCCGACCCTGCTTAGCTTCCGAGATCGGACGAGATTGGGCGTGTTCAGGGTGGTATGGCCATGAGCGACAGTCAACCGCAGCCGGTAGGCCTTAATGGGCCAGCAGAGGCCCTTGCTATCGTGTGTGCTTCTGTCACGGCCACTCATAAACGACGATTGCTCCTTCAGTCTGGCAAAATGAAAAAGCTTACAGCACCTGGTATTCCCAGGCGGTCTCCCATCCAAGTACTAACCAGGCCCGACCCTGCTTAGCTTCCGAGATCGGACGAGATCGGGCGTGTTCAGGGTGGTATGGCCGTAAGCAAGTAAGGCAGCAGCCGCTAGGCCTCATATGCCAGTGTCACGCTAACGCGGAGGGGACTGGCGGGTGTCAGACCGGATGAGAAAAGCATCAGCAGAGGCTGCGGTCGTTCAGGCAGTCAGTTAAGGGGTTATCGCTTCTCGGCCTTTTGGCTAAGATCAAGTGTAGTATCTGTTCTTATCAGTTTAATATCTGATACGTCCCCTATACGGGGACTACATATTAAACGGATTTTTGGACTCGGGAGTTGAAACAGGGGCTTGCTCCGTTCACTTCACGCATCGACCCGGCATTGCAGTGCCGCTGGGAACGGTGCGCCTCCTTCTGCTTTGTCGAAAGAAACTCGCATACACAAGGGCACCTTATCGTTCTGAACGGCGTGCCCGGTGGTTTACGCCCCGCCCCCTAGGCCGTGCCCCCCATTTGTGTTAACCAACGCCCCCAAAGTGGTTGGGGGTTGGGGCGACGGGAGGAGTAGACTAATTCCGGGGTACAGGTGAAAAATCTTCAAAGTGTGGGCTGCTGAAAAAAAAAAAAAACCTGCATGTGCCGTTTTGCCCGGCTCTCCGCGGGGCCCCGGGGAGCCTTGTCACCCAGCCGGGGTGCCCGCCCACAACCCAGTCAAACTCACAACCCGGCTCTCCAGCCGAACCCGGGTACCCACTATTAAGCCACCCTCCCGGAACCTTTACCAATAGCTGCGGGCGCACCGAGGCCGGGGACCTGGTGGTACGAATCCAGCTTTTTGGCAAAGCATTGTGGCCGTTTTGGGGAGCTCCCCACGCCAAAATGGGGCAACCTAAGGGGACTCCAGTCGGCCAGTTGGAGCCAAAGTAAAGTCTAGGTCTGTGTCCTGCTGCCCAACGGGGCTTTCTTCGCTGTGGGCGCCCCCTGGTGCTTCTCTAAGTTGTCCAATATTTCACTTTGACAACAGTCTGCCAAAAGGAAAAAAAGAAGGACAAAAAAAGCTTACAGCACCTGGTATTCCCAGGCGGTCTCCCATCCAAGTACTAACCAGGCCCGACCCTGCTTAGCTTCCGAGATCGGACGAGATCGGGCGTGTTCAGGGTGGTATGGCCGTAAGCGACAGTGAACCGCAGCCGGTAGGCCTTAATGGGCCAGCAGAGGCCCTTGCTATCGTGTGTGCTTCTGTCACGGCCACTCATAAACACTGATTGCTCCTTCAGTCTGGCAAAATGAAAAAGCTTACAGCACCTGGTATTCCCCGGCGGTCTCCCATCCAAGTACTAACCAGGCCCGACCCTGCTTAGCTTCCGAGATCGGACGAGATTGGGCGTGTTCAGGGTGGTATGGCCATGAGCGACAGTCAACCGCAGCCGGTAGGCCTTAATGCGCCAGCAGAGGCCCTTGCTATCGTGTGTGCTTCTGTCACGGCCACTCATAAACGACGATTGCTCCTTCAGTCTGGCAAAATGAAAAAGCTTACAGCACCTGGTATTCCCAGGCGGTCTCCCATCCAAGTACTAACCAGGCCCGACCCTGCTTAGCTTCCGAGATCGGACGAGATCGGGCGTGTTCAGGGTGGTATGGCCGTAAGCAAGTAAGGCAGCAGCCGCTAGGCCTCATATGCCAGTGTCACGCTAACGCGGAGGGGACTGGCGGGTGTCAGACCGGATGAGAAAAGCATCAGCAGAGGCTGCGGTCGTTCAGGCAGTCAGTTAAGGGGTTATCGCTTCTCGGCCTTTTGGCTAAGATCAAGTGTAGTATCTGTTCTTATCAGTTTAATATCTGATACGTCCCCTATACGGGGACTACATATTAAACGGATTTTTGGACTCGGGAGTTGAAACAGGGGCTTGCTCCGTTCACTCCACGCATCGACCCGGCATTGCAGTGCCGCTGGGAACGGTGCGCCTCCTTCTGCTTTGTCGAAAGAAACTCGCATACACAAGGGCACCTTATCGTTCTGAACGGCGTGCCCGGTGGTTTACGCCCCGCCCCCTAGGCCGTGCCCCCCATTTGTGTTAACCAACGCCCCCAAAGTGGTTGGGGGTTGGGGCGACGGGAGGAGTAGACTAATTCCGGGGTACAGGTGAAAAATCTTCAAAGTGTGGGCTGCTGAAAAAAAAAAAAAACCTGCATGTGCCGTTTTGCCCGGCTCTCCGCGGGGCCCCGGGGAGCCTTGTCACCCAGCCGGGGTGCCCGCCCACAACCCAGTCAAACTCACAACCCGGCTCTCCAGCCGAACCCGGGTACCCACTATTAAGCCACCCTCCCGGAACCTTTACCAATAGCTGCGGGCGCACCGAGGCCGGGGACCTGGTGGTACGAATCCAGCTTTTTGGCAAAGCATTGTGGCCGTTTTGGGGAGCTCCCCACGCCAAAATGGGGCAACCTAAGGGGACTCCAGTCGGCCAGTTGGAGCCAAAGTAAAGTCTAGGTCTGTGTCCTGCTGCCCAACGGGGCTTTCTTCGCTGTGGGCGCCCCCTGGTGCTTCTCTAAGTTGTCCAATATTTCACTTTGACAACAGTCTGCCAAAAGGAAAAAAAGAAGGACAAAAAAAGCTTACAGCACCTGGTATTCCCAGGCGGTCTCCCATCCAAGTACTAACCAGGCCCGACCCTGCTTAGCTTCCGAGATCGGACGAGATCGGGCGTGTTCAGGGTGGTATGGCCGTAAGCGACAGTGAACCGCAGCCGGTAGGCCTTAATGGGCCAGCAGAGGCCCTTGCTATCGTGTGTGCTTCTGTCACGGCCACTCATAAACGCCGATTGCTCCTTCAGTCTGGCAAAATGAAAAAGCTTACAGCACCTGGTATTCCCCGGCGGTCTCCCATCCAAGTACTAACCAGGCCCGACCCTGCTTAGCTTCCGAGATCGGACGAGATTGGGCGTGTTCAGGGTGGTATGGCCATGAGCGACAGTCAACCGCAGCCGGTAGGCCTTAATGGGCCAGCAGAGGCCCTTTCTATCGTGTGTGCTTCTGTCACGGCCACTCATAAACGACGATTGCTCCTTCAGTCTGGCAAAATGAAAAAGCTTACAGCACCTGGTATTCCCAGGCGGTCTCCCATCCAAGTACTAACCAGGCCCGACCCTGCTTAGCTTCCGAGATCGGACGAGATCGGGCGTGTTCAGGGTGGTATGGCCGTAAGCAAGTAAGGCAGCAGCCGCTAGGCCTCATATGCCAGTGTCACGCTAACGCGGAGGGGACTGGCGGGTGTCAGACCGGATGAGAAAAGCATCAGCAGAGGCTGCGGTCGTTCAGGCAGTCAGTTAAGGGGTTATCGCTTCTCGGCCTTTTGGCTAAAGATCAAGTGGTCGAGTGGTGGATGTGACCGAACAGAGTTTTTGGACCAAAGGAAACAAGTTGCACAGTGAAGATGGCACAAGGAGTATTTCAAACGGGACCAAAGAATACACTGCGTTTCCAGTGGTTGGAGGAGAAGTTTCCAGTCATGGCAAGAGACAAGTTTGCAAAAGACTATCTGATGGATGCTCTTGGCTTGAAGCATGAGGATGTGCTTTGCCTCCAGGATAATCCCAAGGAGAAAGGGTATGACGTGACTTTTTACGAACGGAGTACAATTACGAGAATATTGAAGTTGGTGAAGGAAAACATGAAGAACGAAGACATCTTTCCACCGGGTATGTGGATCTGCCCGTTGCATGGCATGGAGTTCAGGGTTGTGACTGTGCACATGTTTGACCCGCATGTGGCTGGGGAGCACATAGAGGCTTTTCTGGCGCGGTTTGGGCGTGTGGACCCAGGAGTGAAGGTGATGGACAGAACAGGGTTCTGGACAGGGAAAAGGACATTTAGGATGATGTTGAATGCAGACCCAAATGGACATGACGGATTTGCCCACCCCCCTGCCTTCTTTGCAATTGGAGCTGATAGGGGTTACTTGTCCTACTATCGCCAGCCTCCTTTTTGTAGGAAGTGCAGGATGAGTGGGCACAGAGAAAAGGACTGTGGAGTTGGGGAAACATGCAGATTTTGTTCCTCAGAAGAACATTTGACTAAAGATTGTAAGAGGCCAAAAAGCTGCCATGCTTGCGGATCCACGGACCACCTGTTAAAGGACTGCCCTGGAAGGGGTAGGGCAGGTGGTGGTGGGCCTGGGAGAAGAGCAATGATGGAAAAGACTGGTGATCCGGGGCCTTCCTCTCTGGTTGGGGAGGAAGGTCGGAAGGGCCCACAGACAAGTGGGAGAAAGGAAGCCCCTTTGAAGGCTGCTGCAGCCCTTGGAGCAGCAAAAGGAGGAGCAAGGACAGGCCCCTGTGCCCTTGAGGGTGCTGTGGTTGCTGTTGAGACTGTTGGTGGAAAGAAACTGAGGCTGGAAGAGCAAAGAGAGGTGGAGATGGATTCTATAGAGAAAGAAGAGGGAATGACTGGTGGGGGTATGGGTGGGGGGGCAGTGGTGCTTCTGGGGTTTGACTCTGGACAGCCTGCCTGCCTATTTGGCCCCGCATCACCGCAAGGAGATCCCCCAGAGGAGGGACAGGGACTTGTGTGAAGATTTGATTTGAAATGGACGTATAATTGTGGTTTTGAAAGTTTTTGATGATTGAAAATGACTTATTATTTGGTGTTGAAAATGTATGAGAATGTTTTGGTTAATTTTTTTTGAGGCATTTGTTGGAAATGATTTTGATTGATGATGATGTTGATGATGATTAATAAAAAAAAAAAAAAAAATCTGTTCTTATCAGTTTAATATCTGATACGTCCCCTATACGGGGACTACATATTAAACGGATTTTTGGACTCGGGAGTTGAAACAGGGGCTTGCTCCGTTCACTCCACGCATCGACCCGGCATTGCAGTGCCGCTGGGAACGGTGCGCCTCCTTCTGCTTTGTCGAAAGAAACTCGCATACACAAGGGCACCTTATCGTTCTGAACGGCGTGCCCGGTGGTTTACGCCCCGCCCCCTAGGCCGTGCCCCCCATTTGTGTTAACCAACGCCCCCAAAGTGGTTGGGGGTTGGGGCGACGGGAGGAGTAGACTAATTCCGGGGTACAGGTGAAAAATCTTCAAAGTGTGGGCTGCTGAAAAAAAAAAAAAACCTGCATGTGCCGTTTTGCCCGGCTCTCCGCGGGGCCCCGGGGAGCCTTGTCACCCAGCCGGGGTGCCCGCCCACAACCCAGTCAAACTCACAACCCGGCTCTCCAGCCGAACCCGGGTACCCACTATTAAGCCACCCTCCCGGAACCTTTACCAATAGCTGCGGGCGCACCGAGGCCGGGGACCTGGTGGTACGAATCCAGCTTTTTGGCAAAGCATTGTGGCCGTTTTGGGGAGCTCCCCACGCCAAAATGGGGCAACCTAAGGGGACTCCAGTCGGCCAGTTGGAGCCAAAGTAAAGTCTAGGTCTGTGTCCTGCTGCCCAACGGGGCTTTCTTCGCTGTGGGCGCCCCCTGGTGCTTCTCTAAGTTGTCCAATATTTCACTTTGACAACAGTCTGCCAAAAGGAAAAAAAGAAGGACAAAAAAAGCTTACAGCACCTGGTATTCCCAGGCGGTCTCCCATCCAAGTACTAACCAGGCCCGACCCTGCTTAGCTTCCGAGATCGGACGAGATCGGGCGTGTTCAGGGTGGTATGGCCGTAAGCGACAGTGAACCGCAGCCGGTAGGCCTTAATGGGCCAGCAGAGGCCCTTGCTATCGTGTGTGCTTCTGTCACGGCCACTCATAAACACCGATTGCTCCTTCAGTCTGGCAAAATGAAAAAGCTTACAGCACCTGGTATTCCCCGGCGGTCTCCCATCCAAGTACTAACCAGGCCCGACCCTGCTTAGCTTCCGAGATCGGACGAGATTGGGCGTGTTCAGGGTGGTATGGCCATGAGCGACAGTCAACCGCAGCCGGTAGGCCTTAATGGGCCAGCAGAGGCCCTTGCTATCGTGTGTGCTTCTGTCACGGCCACTCATAAACGACGATTGCTCCTTCAGTCTGGCAAAATGAAAAAGCTTACAGCACCTGGTATTCCCAGGCGGTCTCCCATCCAAGTACTAACCAGGCCCGACCCTGCTTAGCTTCCGAGATCGGACGAGATCGGGCGTGTTCAGGGTGGTATGGCCGTAAGCAAGTAAGGCAGCAGCCGCTAGGCCTCATATGCCAGTGTCACGCTAACGCGGAGGGGACTGGCGGGTGTCAGACCGGATGAGAAAAGCATCAGCAGAGGCTGCGGTCGTTCAGGCAGTCAGTTAAGGGGTTATCGCTTCTCGGCCTTTTGGCTAAGATCAAGTGTAGTATCTGTTCTTATCAGTTTAATATCTGATACGTCCCCTATACGGGGACTACATATTAAACGGATTTTTGGACTCGGGAGTTGAAACAGGGGCTTGCTCCGTTCACTCCACGCATCGACCCGGCATTGCAGTGCCGCTGGGAACGGTGCGCCTCCTTCTGCTTTGTCGAAAGAAACTCGCATACACAAGGGCACCTTATCGTTCTGAACGGCGTGCCCGGTGGTTTACGCCCCGCCCCCTAGGCCGTGCCCCCCATTTGTGTTAACCAACGCCCCCAAAGTGGTTGGGGGTTGGGGCGACGGGAGGAGTAGACTAATTCCGGGGTACAGGTGAAAAATCTTCAAAGTGTGGGCTGCTGAAAAAAAAAAAAAACCTGCATGTGCCGTTTTGCCCGGCTCTCCGCGGGGCCCCGGGGAGCCTTGTCACCCAGCCGGGGTGCCCGCCCACAACCCAGTCAAACTCACAACCCGGCTCTCCAGCCGAACCCGGGTACCCACTATTAAGCCACCCTCCCGGAACCTTTACCAATAGCTGCGGGCGCACCGAGGCCGGGGACCTGGTGGTACGAATCCAGCTTTTTGGCAAAGCATTGTGGCCGTTTTGGGGAGCTCCCCACGCCAAAATGGGGCAACCTAAGGGGACTCCAGTCGGCCAGTTGGAGCCAAAGTAAAGTCTAGGTCTGTGTCCTGCTGCCCAACGGGGCTTTCTTCGCTGTGGGCGCCCCCTGGTGCTTCTCTAAGTTGTCCAATATTTCACTTTGACAACAGTCTGCCAAAAGGAAAAAAAGAAGGACAAAAAAAGCTTACAGCACCTGGTATTCCCAGGCGGTCTCCCATCCAAGTACTAACCAGGCCCGACCCTGCTTAGCTTCCGAGATCGGACGAGATCGGGCGTGTTCAGGGTGGTATGGCCGTAAGCGACAGTGAACCGCAGCCGGTAGGCCTTAATGGGCCAGCAGAGGCCCTTGCTATCGTGTGTGCTTCTGTCACGGCCACTCATAAACACTGATTGCTCCTTCAGTCTGGCAAAATGAAAAAGCTTACAGCACCTGGTATTCCCCGGCGGTCTCCCATCCAAGTACTAACCAGGCCCGACCCTGCTTAGCTTCCGAGATCGGACGAGATTGGGCGTGTTCAGGGTGGTATGGCCATGAGCGACAGTCAACCGCAGCCGGTAGGCCTTAATGGGCCAGCAGAGGCCCTTGCTATCGTGTGTGCTTCTGTCACGGCCACTCATAAACGACGATTGCTCCTTCAGTCTGGCAAAATGAAAAAGCTTACAGCACCTGGTATTCCCAGGCGGTCTCCCATCCAAGTACTAACCAGGCCCGACCCTGCTTAGCTTCCGAGATCGGACGAGATCGGGCGTGTTCAGGGTGGTATGGCCGTAAGCAAGTAAGGCAGCAGCCGCTAGGCCTCATATGCCAGTGTCACGCTAACGCGGAGGGGACTGGCGGGTGTCAGACCGGATGAGAAAAGCATCAGCAGAGGCTGCGGTCGTTCAGGCAGTCAGTTAAGGGGTTATCGCTTCTCGGCCTTTTGGCTAAGATCAAGTGTAGTATCTGTTCTTATCAGTTTAATATCTGATACGTCCCCTATACGGGGACTACATATTAAACGGATTTTTGGACTCGGGAGTTGAAACAGGGGCTTGCTCCGTTCACTCCACGCATCGACCCGGCATTGCAGTGCCGCTGGGAACGGTGCGCCTCCTTCTGCTTTGTCGAAAGAAACTCGCATACACAAGGGCACCTTATCGTTCTGAACGGCGTGCCCGGTGGTTTACGCCCCGCCCCCTAGGCCGTGCCCCCCATTTGTGTTAACCAACGCCCCCAAAGTGGTTGGGGGTTGGGGCGACGGGAGGAGTAGACTAATTCCGGGGTACAGGTGAAAAATCTTCAAAGTGTGGGCTGCTGAAAAAAAAAAAAAACCTGCATGTGCCGTTTTGCCCGGCTCTCCGCGGGGCCCCGGGGAGCCTTGTCACCCAGCCGGGGTGCCCGCCCACAACCCAGTCAAACTCACAACCCGGCTCTCCAGCCGAACCCGGGTACCCACTATTAAGCCACCCTCCCGGAACCTTTACCAATAGCTGCGGGCGCACCGAGGCCGGGGACCTGGTGGTACGAATCCAGCTTTTTGGCAAAGCATTGTGGCCGTTTTGGGGAGCTCCCCACGCCAAAATGGGGCAACCTAAGGGGACTCCAGTCGGCCAGTTGGAGCCAAAGTAAAGTCTAGGTCTGTGTCCTGCTGCCCAACGGGGCTTTCTTCGCTGTGGGCGCCCCCTGGTGCTTCTCTAAGTTGTCCAATATTTCACTTTGACAACAGTCTGCCAAAAGGAAAAAAAGAAGGACAAAAAAAGCATACAGCACCTGGTATTCCCAGGCGGTCTCCCATCCAAGTACTAACCAGGCCCGACCCTGCTTAGCTTCCGAGATCGGACGAGATCGGGCGTGTTCAGGGTGGTATGGCCGTAAGCGACAGTGAACCGCAGCCGGTAGGCCTTAATGGGCCAGCAGAGGCCCTTGCTATCGTGTGTGCTTCTGTCACGGCCACTCATAAACACCGGTTGCTCCTTCAGTCTGGCAAAATGAAAAAGCTTACAGCACCTGGTATTCCCCGGCGGTCTCCCATCCAAGTACTAACCAGGCCCGACCCTGCTTAGCTTCCGAGATCGGACGAGATTGGGCGTGTTCAGGGTGGTATGGCCATGAGCGACAGTCAACCGCAGCCGGTAGGCCTTAATGGGCCAGCAGAGGCCCTTGCTATCGTGTGTGCTTCTGTCACGGCCACTCATAAACGACGATTGCTCCTTCAGTCTGGCAAAATGAAAAAGCTTACAGCACCTGGTATTCCCAGGCGGTCTCCCATCCAAGTACTAACCAGGCCCGACCCTGCTTAGCTTCCGAGATCGGACGAGATCGGGCGTGTTCAGGGTGGTATGGCCGTAAGCAAGTAAGGCAGCAGCCGCTAGGCCTCATATGCCAGTGTCACGCTAACGCGGAGGGGACTGGCGGGTGTCAGACCGGATGAGAAAAGCATCAGCAGAGGCTGCGGTCGTTCAGGCAGTCAGTTAAGGGGTTATCGCTTCTCGGCCTTTTGGCTAAGATCAAGTGTAGTATCTGTTCTTATCAGTTTAATATCTGATACGTCCCCTATACGGGGACTACATATTAAACGGATTTTTGGACTCGGGAGTTGAAACAGGGGCTTGCTCCGTTCACTCCACGCATCGACCCGGCATTGCAGTGCCGCTGGGAACGGTGCGCCTCCTTCTGCTTTGTCGAAAGAAACTCGCATACACAAGGGCACCTTATCGTTCTGAACGGCGTGCCCGGTGGTTTACGCCCCGCCCCCTAGGCCGTGCCCCCCATTTGTGTTAACCAACGCCCCCAAAGTGGTTGGGGGTTGGGGCGACGGGAGGAGTAGACTAATTCCGGGGTACAGGTGAAAAATCTTCAAAGTGTGGGCTGCTGAAAAAAAAAAAAAACCTGCATGTGCCGTTTTGCCCGGCTCTCCGCGGGGCCCCGGGGAGCCTTGTCACCCAGCCGGGGTGCCCGCCCACAACCCAGTCAAACTCACAACCCGGCTCTCCAGCCGAACCCGGGTACCCACTATTAAGCCACCCTCCCGGAACCTTTACCAATAGCTGCGGGCGCACCGAGGCCGGGGACCTGGTGGTACGAATCCAGCTTTTTGGCAAAGCATTGTGGCCGTTTTGGGGAGCTCCCCACGCCAAAATGGGGCAACCTAAGGGGACTCCAGTCGGCCAGTTGGAGCCAAAGTAAAGTCTAGGTCTGTGTCCTGCTGCCCAACGGGGCTTTCTTCGCTGTGGGCGCCCCCTGGTGCTTCTCTAAGTTGTCCAATATTTCACTTTGACAACAGTCTGCCAAAAGGAAAAAAAGAAGGACAAAAAAAGCATACAGCACCTGGTATTCCCAGGCGGTCTCCCATCCAAGTACTAACCAGGCCCGACCCTGCTTAGCTTCCGAGATCGGACGAGATCGGGCGTGTTCAGGGTGGTATGGCCGTAAGCGACAGTGAACCGCAGCCGGTAGGCCTTAATGGGCCAGCAGAGGCCCTTGCTATCGTGTGTGCTTCTGTCACGGCCACTCATAAACACCGGTTGCTCCTTCAGTCTGGCAAAATGAAAAAGCTTACAGCACCTGGTATTCCCCGGCGGTCTCCCATCCAAGTACTAACCAGGCCCGACCCTGCTTAGCTTCCGAGATCGGACGAGATTGGGCGTGTTCAGGGTGGTATGGCCATGAGCGACAGTCAACCGCAGCCGGTAGGCCTTAATGGGCCAGCAGAGGCCCTTGCTATCGTGTGTGCTTCTGTCACGGCCACTCATAAACGACGATTGCTCCTTCAGTCTGGCAAAATGAAAAAGCTTACAGCACCTGGTATTCCCAGGCGGTCTCCCATCCAAGTACTAACCAGGCCCGACCCTGCTTAGCTTCCGAGATCGGACGAGATCGGGCGTGTTCAGGGTGGTATGGCCGTAAGCAAGTAAGGCAGCAGCCGCTAGGCCTCATATGCCAGTGTCACGCTAACGCGGAGGGGACTGGCGGGTGTCAGACCGGATGAGAAAAGCATCAGCAGAGGCTGCGGTCGTTCAGGCAGTCAGTTAAGGGGTTATCGCTTCTCGGCCTTTTGGCTAAGATCAAGTGTAGTATCTGTTCTTATCAGTTTAATATCTGATACGTCCCCTATACGGGGACTACATATTAAACGGATTTTTGGACTCGGGAGTTGAAACAGGGGCTTGCTCCGTTCACTCCACGCATCGACCCGGCATTGCAGTGCCGCTGGGAACGGTGCGCCTCCTTCTGCTTTGTCGAAAGAAACTCGCATACACAAGGGCACCTTATCGTTCTGAACGGCGTGCCTGGTGGTTTACGCCCCGCCCCCTAGGCCGTGCCCCCCATTTGTGTTAACCAACGCCCCCAAAGTGGTTGGGGGTTGGGGCGACGGGAGGAGTAGACTAATTCCGGGGTACAGGTGAAAAATCTTCAAAGTGTGGGCTGCTGAAAAAAAAAAAAAACCTGCATGTGCCGTTTTGCCCGGCTCTCCGCGGGGCCCCGGGGAGCCTTGTCACCCAGCCGGGGTGCCCGCCCACAACCCAGTCAAACTCACAACCCGGCTCTCCAGCCGAACCCGGGTACCCACTATTAAGCCACCCTCCCGGAACCTTTACCAATAGCTGCGGGCGCACCGAGGCCGGGGACCTGGTGGTACGAATCCAGCTTTTTGGCAAAGCATTGTGGCCGTTTTGGGGAGCTCCCCACGCCAAAATGGGGCAACCTAAGGGGACTCCAGTCGGCCAGTTGGAGCCAAAGTAAAGTCTAGGTCTGTGTCCTGCTGCCCAACGGGGCTTTCTTCGCTGTGGGCGCCCCCTGGTGCTTCTCTAAGTTGTCCAATATTTCACTTTGACAACAGTCTGCCAAAAGGAAAAAAAGAAGGACAAAAAAAGCTTACAGCACCTGGTATTCCCAGGCGGTCTCCCATCCAAGTACTAACCAGGCCCGACCCTGCTTAGCTTCCGAGATCGGACGAGATCGGGCGTGTTCAGGGTGGTATGGCCGTAAGCGACAGTGAACCGCAGCCGGTAGGCCTTAATGGGCCAGCAGAGGCCCTTGCTATCGTGTGTGCTTCTGTCACGGCCACTCATAAACACCGATTGCTCCTTCAGTCTGGCAAAATGAAAAAGCTTACAGCACCTGGTATTCCCCGGCGGTCTCCCATCCAAGTACTAACCAGGCCCGACCCTGCTTAGCTTCCGAGATCGGACGAGATTGGGCGTGTTCAGGTTGGTATGGCCATGAGCGACAGTCAACCGCAGCCGGTAGGCCTTAATGGGCCAGCAGAGGCCCTTGCTATCGTGTGTGCTTCTGTCACGGCCACTCATAAACGACGATTGCTCCTTCAGTCTGGCAAAATGAAAAAGCTTACAGCACCTGGTATTCCCAGGCGGTCTCCCATCCAAGTACTAACAAGGCCCGACCCTGCTTAGCTTCCGAGATCGGACGAGATCGGGCGTGTTCAGGGTGGTATGGCCGTAAGCGACAGTGAACCGCAGCCGGTAGGCCTTAATGGGCCAGCAGAGGCCCTTGCTATCGTGTGTGCTTCTGTCACGGCCACTCATAAACACTGATTGCTCCTTCAGTCTGGCAAAATGAAAAAGCTTACAGCACCTGGTATTCCCCGGCGGTCTCCCATCCAAGTACTAACCAGGCCCGACCCTGCTTAGCTTCCGAGATCGGACGAGATTGGGCGTGTTCAGGGTGGTATGGCCATGAGCGACAGTCAACCGCAGCCGGTAGGCCTTAATGGGCCAGCAGAGGCCCTTGCTATCGTGTGTGCTTCTGTCACGGCCACTCATAAACGACGATTGCTCCTTCAGTCTGGCAAAATGAAAAAGCTTACAGCACCTGGTATTCCCAGGCGGTCTCCCATCCAAGTACTAACCAGGCCCGACCCTGCTTAGCTTCCGAGATCGGACGAGATCGGGCGTGTTCAGGGTGGTATGGCCGTAAGCAAGTAAGGCAGCAGCCGCTAGGCCTCATATGCCAGTGTCACGCTAACGCGGAGGGGACTGGCGGGTGTCAGACCGGATGAGAAAAGCATCAGCAGAGGCTGCGGTCGTTCAGGCAGTCAGTTAAGGGGTTATCGCTTCTCGGCCTTTTGGCTAAGATCAAGTGTAGTATCTGTTCTTATCAGTTTAATATCTGATACGTCCCCTATACGGGGACTACATATTAAACGGATTTTTGGACTCGGGAGTTGAAACAGGGGCTTGCTCCGTTCACTCCACGCATCGACCCGGCATTGCAGTGCCGCTGGGAACGGTGCGCCTCCTTCTGCTTTGTCGAAAGAAACTCGCATACACAAGGGCACCTTATCGTTCTGAACGGCGTGCCCGGTGGTTTACGCCCCGCCCCCTAGGCCGTGCCCCCCATTTGTGTTAACCAACGCCCCCAAAGTGGTTGGGGGTTGGGGCGACGGGAGGAGTAGACTAATTCCGGGGTACAGGTGAAAAATCTTCAAAGTGTGGGCTGCTGAAAAAAAAAAAAAACCTGCATGTGCCGTTTTGCCCGGCTCTCCGCGGGGCCCCGGGGAGCCTTGTCACCCAGCCGGGGTGCCCGCCCACAACCCAGTCAAACTCACAACCCGGCTCTCCAGCCGAACCCGGGTACCCACTATTAAGCCACCCTCCCGGAACCTTTACCAATAGCTGCGGGCGCACCGAGGCCGGGGACCTGGTGGTACGAATCCAGCTTTTTGGCAAAGCATTGTGGCCGTTTTGGGGAGCTCCCCACGCCAAAATGGGGCAACCTAAGGGGACTCCAGTCGGCCAGTTGGAGCCAAAGTAAAGTCTAGGTCTGTGTCCTGCTGCCCAACGGGGCTTTCTTCGCTGTGGGCGCCCCCTGGTGCTTCTCTAAGTTGTCCAATATTTCACTTTGACAACAGTCTGCCAAAAGGAAAAAAAGAAGGACAAAAAAAGCATACAGCACCTGGTATTCCCAGGCGGTCTCCCATCCAAGTACTAACCAGGCCCGACCCTGCTTAGCTTCCGAGATCGGACGAGATCGGGCGTGTTCAGGGTGGTATGGCCGTAAGCGACAGTGAACCGCAGCCGGTAGGCCTTAATGGGCCAGCAGAGGCCCTTGCTATCGTGTGTGCTTCTGTCACGGCCACTCATAAACACCGGTTGCTCCTTCAGTCTGGCAAAATGAAAAAGCTTACAGCACCTGGTATTCCCCGGCGGTCTCCCATCCAAGTACTAACCAGGCCCGACCCTGCTTAGCTTCCGAGATCGGACGAGATTGGGCGTGTTCAGGGTGGTATGGCCATGAGCGACAGTCAACCGCAGCCGGTAGGCCTTAATGGGCCAGCAGAGGCCCTTGCTATCGTGTGTGCTTCTGTCACGGCCACTCATAAACGACGATTGCTCCTTCAGTCTGGCAAAATGAAAAAGCTTACAGCACCTGGTATTCCCAGGCGGTCTCCCATCCAAGTACTAACCAGGCCCGACCCTGCTTAGCTTCCGAGATCGGACGAGATCGGGCGTGTTCAGGGTGGTATGGCCGTAAGCAAGTAAGGCAGCAGCCGCTAGGCCTCATATGCCAGTGTCACGCTAACGCGGAGGGGACTGGCGGGTGTCAGACCGGATGAGAAAAGCATCAGCAGAGGCTGCGGTCGTTCAGGCAGTCAGTTAAGGGGTTATCGCTTCTCGGCCTTTTGGCTAAGATCAAGTGTAGTATCTGTTCTTATCAGTTTAATATCTGATACGTCCCCTATACGGGGACTACATATTAAACGGATTTTTGGACTCGGGAGTTGAAACAGGGGCTTGCTCCGTTCACTCCACGCATCGACCCGGCATTGCAGTGCCGCTGGGAACGGTGCGCCTCCTTCTGCTTTGTCGAAAGAAACTCGCATACACAAGGGCACCTTATCGTTCTGAACGGCGTGCCTGGTGGTTTACGCCCCGCCCCCTAGGCCGTGCCCCCCATTTGTGTTAACCAACGCCCCCAAAGTGGTTGGGGGTTGGGGCGACGGGAGGAGTAGACTAATTCCGGGGTACAGGTGAAAAATCTTCAAAGTGTGGGCTGCTGAAAAAAAAAAAAACCTGCATGTGCCGTTTTGCCCGGCTCTCCGCGGGGCCCCGGGGAGCCTTGTCACCCAGCCGGGGTGCCCGCCCACAACCCAGTCAAACTCACAACCCGGCTCTCCAGCCGAACCCGGGTACCCACTATTAAGCCACCCTCCCGGAACCTTTACCAATAGCTGCGGGCGCACCGAGGCCGGGGACCTGGTGGTACGAATCCAGCTTTTTGGCAAAGCATTGTGGCCGTTTTGGGGAGCTCCCCACGCCAAAATGGGGCAACCTAAGGGGACTCCAGTCGGCCAGTTGGAGCCAAAGTAAAGTCTAGGTCTGTGTCCTGCTGCCCAACGGGGCTTTCTTCGCTGTGGGCGCCCCCTGGTGCTTCTCTAAGTTGTCCAATATTTCACTTTGACAACAGTCTGCCAAAAGGAAAAAAAGAAGGACAAAAAAAGCTTACAGCACCTGGTATTCCCAGGCGGTCTCCCATCCAAGTACTAACCAGGCCCGACCCTGCTTAGCTTCCGAGATCGGACGAGATCGGGCGTGTTCAGGGTGGTATGGCCGTAAGCGACAGTGAACCGCAGCCGGTAGGCCTTAATGGGCCAGCAGAGGCCCTTGCTATCGTGTGTGCTTCTGTCACGGCCACTCATAAACACCGATTGCTCCTTCAGTCTGGCAAAATGAAAAAGCTTACAGCACCTGGTATTCCCCGGCGGTCTCCCATCCAAGTACTAACCAGGCCCGACCCTGCTTAGCTTCCGAGATCGGACGAGATTGGGCGTGTTCAGGTTGGTATGGCCATGAGCGACAGTCAACCGCAGCCGGTAGGCCTTAATGGGCCAGCAGAGGCCCTTGCTATCGTGTGTGCTTCTGTCACGGCCACTCATAAACGACGATTGCTCCTTCAGTCTGGCAAAATGAAAAAGCTTACAGCACCTGGTATTCCCAGGCGGTCTCCCATCCAAGTACTAACAAGGCCCGACCCTGCTTAGCTTCCGAGATCGGACGAGATCGGGCGTGTTCAGGGTGGTATGGCCGTAAGCAAGTAAGGCAGCAGCCGCTAGGCCTCATATGCCAGTGTCACGCTAACGCGGAGGGGACTGGCGGGTGTCAGACCGGATGAGAAAAGCATCAGCAGAGGCTGCGGTCGTTCAGGCAGTCAGTTAAGGGGTTATCGCTTCTCGGCCTTTTGGCTAAGATCAAGTGTAGTATCTGTTCTTATCAGTTTAATATCTGATACGTCCCCTATACGGGGACTACATATTAAACGGATTTTTGGACTCGGGAGTTGAAACAGGGGCTTGCTCCGTTCACTCCACGCATCGACCCGGCATTGCAGTGCCGCTGGGAACGGTGCGCCTCCTTCTGCTTTGTCGAAAGAAACTCGCATACACAAGGGCACCTTATCGTTCTGAACGGCGTGCCTGGTGGTTTACGCCCCGCCCCCTAGGCCGTGCCCCCCATTTGTGTTAACCAACGCCCCCAAAGTGGTTGGGGGTTGGGGCGACGGGAGGAGTAGACTAATTCCGGGGTACAGGTGAAAAATCTTCAAAGTGTGGGCTGCTGAAAAAAAAAAAAAACCTGCATGTGCCGTTTTGCCCGGCTCTCCGCGGGGCCCCGGGGAGCCTTGTCACCCAGCCGGGGTGCCCGCCCACAACCCAGTCAAACTCACAACCCGGCTCTCCAGCCGAACCCGGGTACCCACTATTAAGCCACCCTCCCGGAACCTTTACCAATAGCTGCGGGCGCACCGAGGCCGGGGACCTGGTGGTACGAATCCAGCTTTTTGGCAAAGCATTGTGGCCGTTTTGGGGAGCTCCCCACGCCAAAATGGGGCAACCTAAGGGGACTCCAGTCGGCCAGTTGGAGCCAAAGTAAAGTCTAGGTCTGTGTCCTGCTGCCCAACGGGGCTTTCTTCGCTGTGGGCGCCCCCTGGTGCTTCTCTAAGTTGTCCAATATTTCACTTTGACAACAGTCTGCCAAAAGGAAAAAAAGAAGGACAAAAAAAGCTTACAGCACCTGGTATTCCCAGGCGGTCTCCCATCCAAGTACTAACCAGGCCCGACCCTGCTTAGCTTCCGAGATCGGACGAGATCGGGCGTGTTCAGGGTGGTATGGCCGTAAGCGACAGTGAACCGCAGCCGGTAGGCCTTAATGGGCCAGCAGAGGCCCTTGCTATCGTGTGTGCTTCTGTCACGGCCACTCATAAACACCGATTGCTCCTTCAGTCTGGCAAAATGAAAAAGCTTACAGCACCTGGTATTCCCCGGCGGTCTCCCATCCAAGTACTAACCAGGCCCGACCCTGCTTAGCTTCCGAGATCGGACGAGATTGGGCGTGTTCAGGTTGGTATGGCCATGAGCGACAGTCAACCGCAGCCGGTAGGCCTTAATGGGCCAGCAGAGGCCCTTGCTATCGTGTGTGCTTCTGTCACGGCCACTCATAAACGACGATTGCTCCTTCAGTCTGGCAAAATGAAAAAGCTTACAGCACCTGGTATTCCCAGGCGGTCTCCCATCCAAGTACTAACAAGGCCCGACCCTGCTTAGCTTCCGAGATCGGACGAGATCGGGCGTGTTCAGGGTGGTATGGCCGTAAGCGACAGTGAACCGCAGCCGGTAGGCCTTAATGGGCCAGCAGAGGCCCTTGCTATCGTGTGTGCTTCTGTCACGGCCACTCATAAACACTGATTGCTCCTTCAGTCTGGCAAAATGAAAAAGCTTACAGCACCTGGTATTCCCCGGCGGTCTCCCATCCAAGTACTAACCAGGCCCGACCCTGCTTAGCTTCCGAGATCGGACGAGATTGGGCGTGTTCAGGGTGGTATGGCCATGAGCGACAGTCAACCGCAGCCGGTAGGCCTTAATGGGCCAGCAGAGGCCCTTGCTATCGTGTGTGCTTCTGTCACGGCCACTCATAAACGACGATTGCTCCTTCAGTCTGGCAAAATGAAAAAGCTTACAGCACCTGGTATTCCCAGGCGGTCTCCCATCCAAGTACTAACCAGGCCCGACCCTGCTTAGCTTCCGAGATCGGACGAGATCGGGCGTGTTCAGGGTGGTATGGCCGTAAGCAAGTAAGGCAGCAGCCGCTAGGCCTCATATGCCAGTGTCACGCTAACGCGGAGGGGACTGGCGGGTGTCAGACCGGATGAGAAAAGCATCAGCAGAGGCTGCGGTCGTTCAGGCAGTCAGTTAAGGGGTTATCGCTTCTCGGCCTTTTGGCTAAGAT
Source organism: Nannobrachium achirus (assembly GCF_963921795.1). NCBI lineage: Eukaryota > Metazoa > Chordata > Actinopteri > Myctophiformes > Myctophidae > Nannobrachium > Nannobrachium achirus. The sequence goes on along the minus strand of NC_137818.1, from coordinate 69,035,271 downwards.
CAAGTGTAGTATCTGTTCTTATCAGTTTAATATCTGATACGTCCCCTATACGGGGACTACATATTAAACGGATTTTTGGACTCGGGAGTTGAAACAGGGGCTTGCTCCGTTCACTTCACGCATCGACCCGGCATTGCAGTGCCGCTGGGAACGGTGCGCCTCCTTCTGCTTTGTCGAAAGAAACTCGCATACACAAGGGCACCTTATCGTTCTGAACGGCGTGCCCGGTGGTTTACGCCCCGCCCCCTAGGCCGTGCCCCCCATTTGTGTTAACCAACGCCCCCAAAGTGGTTGGGGGTTGGGGCGACGGGAGGAGTAGACTAATTCCGGGGTACAGGTGAAAAATCTTCAAAGTGTGGGCTGCTGAAAAAAAAAAAAAACCTGCATGTGCCGTTTTGCCCGGCTCTCCGCGGGGCCCCGGGGAGCCTTGTCACCCAGCCGGGGTGCCCGCCCACAACCCAGTCAAACTCACAACCCGGCTCTCCAGCCGAACCCGGGTACCCACTATTAAGCCACCCTCCCGGAACCTTTACCAATAGCTGCGGGCGCACCGAGGCCGGGGACCTGGTGGTACGAATCCAGCTTTTTGGCAAAGCATTGTGGCCGTTTTGGGGAGCTCCCCACGCCAAAATGGGGCAACCTAAGGGGACTCCAGTCGGCCAGTTGGAGCCAAAGTAAAGTCTAGGTCTGTGTCCTGCTGCCCAACGGGGCTTTCTTCGCTGTGGGCGCCCCCTGGTGCTTCTCTAAGTTGTCCAATATTTCACTTTGACAACAGTCTGCCAAAAGGAAAAAAAGAAGGACAAAAAAAGCTTACAGCACCTGGTATTCCCAGGCGGTCTCCCATCCAAGTACTAACCAGGCCCGACCCTGCTTAGCTTCCGAGATCGGACGAGATCGGGCGTGTTCAGGGTGGTATGGCCGTAAGCGACAGTGAACCGCAGCCGGTAGGCCTTAATGGGCCAGCAGAGGCCCTTGCTATCGTGTGTGCTTCTGTCACGGCCACTCATAAACACTGATTGCTCCTTCAGTCTGGCAAAATGAAAAAGCTTACAGCACCTGGTATTCCCCGGCGGTCTCCCATCCAAGTACTAACCAGGCCCGACCCTGCTTAGCTTCCGAGATCGGACGAGATTGGGCGTGTTCAGGGTGGTATGGCCATGAGCGACAGTCAACCGCAGCCGGTAGGCCTTAATGGGCCAGCAGAGGCCCTTGCTATCGTGTGTGCTTCTGTCACGGCCACTCATAAACGACGATTGCTCCTTCAGTCTGGCAAAATGAAAAAGCTTACAGCACCTGGTATTCCCAGGCGGTCTCCCATCCAAGTACTAACCAGGCCCGACCCTGCTTAGCTTCCGAGATCGGACGAGATCGGGCGTGTTCAGGGTGGTATGGCCGTAAGCAAGTAAGGCAGCAGCCGCTAGGCCTCATATGCCAGTGTCACGCTAACGCGGAGGGGACTGGCGGGTGTCAGACCGGATGAGAAAAGCATCAGCAGAGGCTGCGGTCGTTCAGGCAGTCAGTTAAGGGGTTATCGCTTCTCGGCCTTTTGGCTAAGATCAAGTGTAGTATCTGTTCTTATCAGTTTAATATCTGATACGTCCCCTATACGGGGACTACATATTAAACGGATTTTTGGACTCGGGAGTTGAAACAGGGGCTTGCTCCGTTCACTCCACGCATCGACCCGGCATTGCAGTGCCGCTGGGAACGGTGCGCCTCCTTCTGCTTTGTCGAAAGAAACTCGCATACACAAGGGCACCTTATCGTTCTGAACGGCGTGCCCGGTGGTTTACGCCCCGCCCCCTAGGCCGTGCCCCCCATTTGTGTTAACCAACGCCCCCAAAGTGGTTGGGGGTTGGGGCGACGGGAGGAGTAGACTAATTCCGGGGTACAGGTGAAAAATCTTCAAAGTGTGGGCTGCTGAAAAAAAAAAAAAACCTGCATGTGCCGTTTTGCCCGGCTCTCCGCGGGGCCCCGGGGAGCCTTGTCACCCAGCCGGGGTGCCCGCCCACAACCCAGTCAAACTCACAACCCGGCTCTCCAGCCGAACCCGGGTACCCACTATTAAGCCACCCTCCCGGAACCTTTACCAATAGCTGCGGGCGCACCGAGGCCGGGGACCTGGTGGTACGAATCCAGCTTTTTGGCAAAGCATTGTGGCCGTTTTGGGGAGCTCCCCACGCCAAAATGGGGCAACCTAAGGGGACTCCAGTCGGCCAGTTGGAGCCAAAGTAAAGTCTAGGTCTGTGTCCTGCTGCCCAACGGGGCTTTCTTCGCTGTGGGCGCCCCCTGGTGCTTCTCTAAGTTGTCCAATATTTCACTTTGACAACAGTCTGCCAAAAGGAAAAAAAGAAGGACAAAAAAAGCATACAGCACCTGGTATTCCCAGGCGGTCTCCCATCCAAGTACTAACCAGGCCCGACCCTGCTTAGCTTCCGAGATCGGACGAGATCGGGCGTGTTCAGGGTGGTATGGCCGTAAGCGACAGTGAACCGCAGCCGGTAGGCCTTAATGGGCCAGCAGAGGCCCTTGCTATCGTGTGTGCTTCTGTCACGGCCACTCATAAACACCGGTTGCTCCTTCAGTCTGGCAAAATGAAAAAGCTTACAGCACCTGGTATTCCCCGGCGGTCTCCCATCCAAGTACTAACCAGGCCCGACCCTGCTTAGCTTCCGAGATCGGACGAGATTGGGCGTGTTCAGGGTGGTATGGCCATGAGCGACAGTCAACCGCAGCCGGTAGGCCTTAATGGGCCAGCAGAGGCCCTTGCTATCGTGTGTGCTTCTGTCACGGCCACTCATAAACGACGATTGCTCCTTCAGTCTGGCAAAATGAAAAAGCTTACAGCACCTGGTATTCCCAGGCGGTCTCCCATCCAAGTACTAACCAGGCCCGACCCTGCTTAGCTTCCGAGATCGGACGAGATCGGGCGTGTTCAGGGTGGTATGGCCGTAAGCAAGTAAGGCAGCAGCCGCTAGGCCTCATATGCCAGTGTCACGCTAACGCGGAGGGGACTGGCGGGTGTCAGACCGGATGAGAAAAGCATCAGCAGAGGCTGCGGTCGTTCAGGCAGTCAGTTAAGGGGTTATCGCTTCTCGGCCTTTTGGCTAAGATCAAGTGTAGTATCTGTTCTTATCAGTTTAATATCTGATACGTCCCCTATACGGGGACTACATATTAAACGGATTTTTGGACTCGGGAGTTGAAACAGGGGCTTGCTCCGTTCACTCCACGCATCGACCCGGCATTGCAGTGCCGCTGGGAACGGTGCGCCTCCTTCTGCTTTGTCGAAAGAAACTCGCATACACAAGGGCACCTTATCGTTCTGAACGGCGTGCCTGGTGGTTTACGCCCCGCCCCCTAGGCCGTGCCCCCCATTTGTGTTAACCAACGCCCCCAAAGTGGTTGGGGGTTGGGGCGACGGGAGGAGTAGACTAATTCCGGGGTACAGGTGAAAAATCTTCAAAGTGTGGGCTGCTGAAAAAAAAAAAAACCTGCATGTGCCGTTTTGCCCGGCTCTCCGCGGGGCCCCGGGGAGCCTTGTCACCCAGCCGGGGTGCCCGCCCACAACCCAGTCAAACTCACAACCCGGCTCTCCAGCCGAACCCGGGTACCCACTATTAAGCCACCCTCCCGGAACCTTTACCAATAGCTGCGGGCGCACCGAGGCCGGGGACCTGGTGGTACGAATCCAGCTTTTTGGCAAAGCATTGTGGCCGTTTTGGGGAGCTCCCCACGCCAAAATGGGGCAACCTAAGGGGACTCCAGTCGGCCAGTTGGAGCCAAAGTAAAGTCTAGGTCTGTGTCCTGCTGCCCAACGGGGCTTTCTTCGCTGTGGGCGCCCCCTGGTGCTTCTCTAAGTTGTCCAATATTTCACTTTGACAACAGTCTGCCAAAAGGAAAAAAAGAAGGACAAAAAAAGCTTACAGCACCTGGTATTCCCAGGCGGTCTCCCATCCAAGTACTAACCAGGCCCGACCCTGCTTAGCTTCCGAGATCGGACGAGATCGGGCGTGTTCAGGGTGGTATGGCCGTAAGCGACAGTGAACCGCAGCCGGTAGGCCTTAATGGGCCAGCAGAGGCCCTTGCTATCGTGTGTGCTTCTGTCACGGCCACTCATAAACACCGATTGCTCCTTCAGTCTGGCAAAATGAAAAAGCTTACAGCACCTGGTATTCCCCGGCGGTCTCCCATCCAAGTACTAACCAGGCCCGACCCTGCTTAGCTTCCGAGATCGGACGAGATTGGGCGTGTTCAGGTTGGTATGGCCATGAGCGACAGTCAACCGCAGCCGGTAGGCCTTAATGGGCCAGCAGAGGCCCTTGCTATCGTGTGTGCTTCTGTCACGGCCACTCATAAACGACGATTGCTCCTTCAGTCTGGCAAAATGAAAAAGCTTACAGCACCTGGTATTCCCAGGCGGTCTCCCATCCAAGTACTAACAAGGCCCGACCCTGCTTAGCTTCCGAGATCGGACGAGATCGGGCGTGTTCAGGGTGGTATGGCCGTAAGCAAGTAAGGCAGCAGCCGCTAGGCCTCATATGCCAGTGTCACGCTAACGCGGAGGGGACTGGCGGGTGTCAGACCGGATGAGAAAAGCATCAGCAGAGGCTGCGGTCGTTCAGGCAGTCAGTTAAGGGGTTATCGCTTCTCGGCCTTTTGGCTAAGATCAAGTGTAGTATCTGTTCTTATCAGTTTAATATCTGATACGTCCCCTATACGGGGACTACATATTAAACGGATTTTTGGACTCGGGAGTTGAAACAGGGGCTTGCTCCGTTCACTCCACGCATCGACCCGGCATTGCAGTGCCGCTGGGAACGGTGCGCCTCCTTCTGCTTTGTCGAAAGAAACTCGCATACACAAGGGCACCTTATCGTTCTGAACGGCGTGCCCGGTGGTTTACGCCCCGCCCCCTAGGCCGTGCCCCCCATTTGTGTTAACCAACGCCCCCAAAGTGGTTGGGGGTTGGGGCGACGGGAGGAGTAGACTAATTCCGGGGTACAGGTGAAAAATCTTCAAAGTGTGGGCTGCTGAAAAAAAAAAAAAACCTGCATGTGCCGTTTTGCCCGGCTCTCCGCGGGGCCCCGGGGAGCCTTGTCACCCAGCCGGGGTGCCCGCCCACAACCCAGTCAAACTCACAACCCGGCTCTCCAGCCGAACCCGGGTACCCACTATTAAGCCACCCTCCCGGAACCTTTACCAATAGCTGCGGGCGCACCGAGGCCGGGGACCTGGTGGTACGAATCCAGCTTTTTGGCAAAGCATTGTGGCCGTTTTGGGGAGCTCCCCACGCCAAAATGGGGCAACCTAAGGGGACTCCAGTCGGCCAGTTGGAGCCAAAGTAAAGTCTAGGTCTGTGTCCTGCTGCCCAACGGGGCTTTCTTCGCTGTGGGCGCCCCCTGGTGCTTCTCTAAGTTGTCCAATATTTCACTTTGACAGCAGTCTGCCAAAAGGAAAAAAAGAAGGACAAAAAAAGCTTACAGCACCTGGTATTCCCAGGCGGTCTCCCATCCAAGTACTATGATAGAAAAATATTAATATCCAGTCAGGGTGAAGTCAACCATTTATTGAAGAAGATTCAGCATCAGAGAAACAGCATTATCAGCATCAGAGAGCTCTGGCCTGCTGGCCAGAGCTTTGCCCTGTCGGGCAGAAGACTTCCCCTGTTCCATTATCATACAGTTCTTATAGTCCATTCTGACAGAGATGCTATTCTAAACATGTTCTTATAAGGACCTGTACTAAAGATAAAGACAACATACAAATAGTTACACACGGCACAGATTTGCTGACAGAGTGAAGTAGATGGGGGAGAGAACTCAGCTGTTAGATTGACAGTTGAGTTGAATTAGCATGTGCACTTTGAAGGCTGGTTGACCGTTCATTCAATGAGATTGAATGGAAGGAAAACAAGATAAATACACACATTTGTTACTCTATAAATATTTCTACTACATTCCACACTTTTTTTTTTTTGTGAATGAATAGTCTATTCATTTACATATGACAGGAGATTTATAGAGTGCCAAATCAATAGACATTTCAGACAATTACATGTTGAGCTATACCTTACAGAATAGTAGATCTGCTTGTTTGGGTGAAATCTATTTTTGTTAGTGAACAGTCCTACATTCAGTCAAACTTGACTTGTTCTTGGTATCTTATGTTATGTTTTATAACATTACCAACTGGCTTGCTTGTTTACACTGAAATATAAGAGAGCTAGAATTTTAGTAAATGTGAATCTATATTTGTTTGTACTTTGAAACTCTGTTTTACAAAATCAAGAGCCCGCATGCACTCCCGTCCTAGAGAATATCTTTCGTCTGGTTACGGTAATATTCTATTTTTATCCTAGTCCGGAGCTGCCCGACAACTCTGCAATTGTTGGAATACCAGAGTTTAGACCATAAAACCAAATATTCTCACATTAGTGGCAAATGCCTTGTTGACTCATATTTTAGATATCAACTTTTAGCTAATATTATTCCTATATAAATTACTCAGCTTAATATCAAACACATAGTTGTTGTAGTCTTCATGGCGTCTCTCCGTTCCTCCCATCTTCATTTGGCTTATGGCATGTGGCAGTTAATGTCTTTGCTTCGAGATCTCCACTGGGCTGGTGGGGCCTCCAGTTCAGTGGCTCTCTGATGTGCCACACAGCATGTGTCTCCTTGGCTTGGTCTCCTCCTACTGTGGCAAAAGTCTGTTGGTGTTCGACGTGGTGTCGATTTCGTCACCTCCGCTGTCAGTCTGTGTTGTTTCTTGGTGCCCGACTTGCTCTCCATGTTGGTGAATAGCAATCTGCCCTCCTTGTCACCACAGGCTGCAGTCATCACAAGATTATTGTTAATCTGTGAGGTCTCGACCTTGTAGATCTGCTGAAAGTCAGTTCTTGCTGGTTTTGCATAGCTTGCAAGTTGCTTCTGTAGTGGTCTCCTCTTTGTTCTCCATGGTGGTGGACCTGCTTTAGGTCTGCTTTCAAAAATCTCCTTTCCAAAAAAGTTCCTTCACCCCAGAGTTCTTTTGACCAAGTATCCATCTATGGTAAAGATGAAATATTGGCCCACCCAGGGACGCCAATTATGATAGAAAAATATTAATATCCAGTCAGGGTGAAGTCAACCATTTATTGAAGAAGATTCAGCATCAGAGAAACAGCATTATCAGCATCAGAGAGCTCTGGCCTGCTGGCCAGAGCTTTGCCCTGTCGGGCAGAAGACTTCCCCTGTTCCATTATCATACAGTTCTTATAGTCCATTCTGACAGAGATGCTATTCTAAACATGTTCTTATAAGGACCTGTACTAAAGATAAAGACAACATACAAATAGTTACACACGGCACAGATTTGCTGACAGAGTGAAGTAGATGGGGGAGAGAACTCAGCTGTTAGATTGACAGTTGAGTTGAATTAGCATGTGCACTTTGAAGGCTGGTTGACCGTTCATTCAATGAGATTGAATGGAAGGAAAACAAGATAAATACACACATTTGTTACTCTATAAATATTTCTACTACAGTACTAACCAGGCCCGACCCTGCTTAGCTTCCGAGATCGGACGAGATCGGGCGTGTTCAGGGTGGTATGGCCGTAAGCGACAGTGAACCGCAGCCGGTAGGCCTTAATGGGCCAGCAGAGGCCCTTGCTATCGTGTGTGCTTCTGTCACGGCCACTCATAAACACCGATTGCTCCTTCAGTCTGGCAAAATGAAAAAGCTTACAGCACCTGGTATTCCACGGCGGTCTCCCATCCAAGTACTAACCAGGCCCGACCCTGCTTAGCTTCCGAGATCGGACGAGATTGGGCGTGTTCAGGGTGGTATGGCCATGAGCGACAGTCAACCGCAGCCGGTAGGCCTTAATGGGCCAGCAGAGGCCCTTGCTATCGTGTGTGCTTCTGTCACGGCCACTCATAAACGACGATTGCTCCTTCAGTCTGGCAAAATGAAAAAGCTTACAGCACCTGGTATTCCCAGGCGGTCTCCCATCCAAGTACTAACCAGGCCCGACCCTGCTTAGCTTCCGAGATCGGACGAGATCGGGCGTGTTCAGGGTGGTATGGCCGTAAGCAAGTAAGGCAGCAGCCGCTAGGCCTCATATGCCAGTGTCACGCTAACGCGGAGGGGACTGGCGGGTGTCAGACCGGATGAGAAAAGCATCAGCAGAGGCTGCGGTCGTTCAGGCAGTCAGTTAAGGGGTTATCGCTTCTCGGCCTTTTGGCTAAGATCAAGTGTAGTATCTGTTCTTATCAGTTTAATATCTGATACGTCCCCTATACGGGGACTACATATTAAATGGATTTTTGGACTCGGGAGTTGAAACAGGGGCTTGCTCCGTTCACTCCACGCATCGACCCGGCATTGCAGTGCCGCTGGGAACGGTGCGCCTCCTTCTGCTTTGTCGAAAGAAACTCGCATACACAAGGGCACCTTATCGTTCTGAACGGCGTGCCCGGTGGTTTACGCCCCGCCCCCTAGGCCGTGCCCCCCATTTGTGTTAACCAACGCCCCCAAAGTGGTTGGGGGTTGGGGCGACGGGAGGAGTAGACTAATTCCGGGGTACAGGTGAAAAATCTTCAAAGTGTGGGCTGCTGAAAAAAAAAAAAAACCTGCATGTGCCGTTTTGCCCGGCTCTCCGCGGGGCCCCGGGGAGCCTTGTCACCCAGCCGGGGTGCCCGCCCACAACCCAGTCAAACTCACAACCCGGCTCTCCAGCCGAACCCGGGTACCCACTATTAAGCCACCCTCCCGGAACCTTTACCAATAGCTGCGGGCGTACCGAGGCCGGGGACCTGGTGGTACGAATCCAGCTTTTTGGCAAAGCATTGTGGCCGTTTTGGGGAGCTCCCCACGCCAAAATGGGGCAACCTAAGGGGACTCCAGTCGGCCAGTTGGAGCCAAAGTAAAGTCTAGGTCTGTGTCCTGCTGCCCAACGGGGCTTTCTTCGCTGTGGGCGCCCCCTGGTGCTTCTCTAAGTTGTCCAATATTTCACTTTGACAGCAGTCTGCCAAAAGGAAAAAAAGAAGGACAAAAAAAGCTTACAGCACCTGGTATTCCCAGGCGGTCTCCCATCCAAGTACTATGATAGAAAAATATTAATATCCAGTCAGGGTGAAGTCAACCATTTATTGAAGAAGATTCAGCATCAGAGAAACAGCATTATCAGCATCAGAGAGCTCTGGCCTGCTGGCCAGAGCTTTGCCCTGTCGGGCAGAAGACTTCCCCTGTTCCATTATCATACAGTTCTTATAGTCCATTCTGACAGAGATGCTATTCTAAACATGTTCTTATAAGGACCTGTACTAAAGATAAAGACAACATACAAATAGTTACACACGGCACAGATTTGCTGACAGAGTGAAGTAGATGGGGGAGAGAACTCAGCTGTTAGATTGACAGTTGAGTTGAATTAGCATGTGCACTTTGAAGGCTGGTTGACCGTTCATTCAATGAGATTGAATGGAAGGAAAACAAGATAAATACACACATTTGTTACTCTATAAATATTTCTACTACATTCCACACTTTTTTTTTTTTGTGAATGAATAGTCTATTCATTTACATATGACAGGAGATTTATAGAGTGCCAAATCAATAGACATTTCAGACAATTACATGTTGAGCTATACCTTACAGAATAGTAGATCTGCTTGTTTGGGTGAAATCTATTTTTGTTAGTGAACAGTCCTACATTCAGTCAAACTTGACTTGTTCTTGGTATCTTATGTTATGTTTTATAACATTACCAACTGGCTTGCTTGTTTACACTGAAATATAAGAGAGCTAGAATTTTAGTAAATGTGAATCTATATTTGTTTGTACTTTGAAACTCTGTTTTACAAAATCAAGAGCCCGCATGCACTCCCGTCCTAGAGAATATCTTTCGTCTGGTTACGGTAATATTCTATTTTTATCCTAGTCCGGAGCTGCCCGACAACTCTGCAATTGTTGGAATACCAGAGTTTAGACCATAAAACCAAATATTCTCACATTAGTGGCAAATGCCTTGTTGACTCATATTTTAGATATCAACTTTTAGCTAATATTATTCCTATATAAATTACTCAGCTTAATATCAAACACATAGTTGTTGTAGTCTTCATGGCGTCTCTCCGTTCCTCCCATCTTCATTTGGCTTATGGCATGTGGCAGTTAATGTCTTTGCTTCGAGATCTCCACTGGGCTGGTGGGGCCTCCAGTTCAGTGGCTCTCTGATGTGCCACACAGCATGTGTCTCCTTGGCTTGGTCTCCTCCTACTGTGGCAAAAGTCTGTTGGTGTTCGACGTGGTGTCGATTTCGTCACCTCCGCTGTCAGTCTGTGTTGTTTCTTGGTGCCCGACTTGCTCTCCATGTTGGTGAATAGCAATCTGCCCTCCTTGTCACCACAGGCTGCAGTCATCACAAGATTATTGTTAATCTGTGAGGTCTCGACCTTGTAGATCTGCTGAAAGTCAGTTCTTGCTGGTTTTGCATAGCTTGCAAGTTGCTTCTGTAGTGGTCTCCTCTTTGTTCTCCATGGTGGTGGACCTGCTTTAGGTCTGCTTTCAAAAATCTCCTTTCCAAAAAAGTTCCTTCACCCCAGAGTTCTTTTGACCAAGTATCCATCTATGGTAAAGATGAAATATTGGCCCACCCAGGGACGCCAATTATGATAGAAAAATATTAATATCCAGTCAGGGTGAAGTCAACCATTTATTGAAGAAGATTCAGCATCAGAGAAACAGCATTATCAGCATCAGAGAGCTCTGGCCTGCTGGCCAGAGCTTTGCCCTGTCGGGCAGAAGACTTCCCCTGTTCCATTATCATACAGTTCTTATAGTCCATTCTGACAGAGATGCTATTCTAAACATGTTCTTATAAGGACCTGTACTAAAGATAAAGACAACATACAAATAGTTACACACGGCACAGATTTGCTGACAGAGTGAAGTAGATGGGGGAGAGAACTCAGCTGTTAGATTGACAGTTGAGTTGAATTAGCATGTGCACTTTGAAGGCTGGTTGACCGTTCATTCAATGAGATTGAATGGAAGGAAAACAAGATAAATACACACATTTGTTACTCTATAAATATTTCTACTACAGTACTAACCAGGCCCGACCCTGCTTAGCTTCCGAGATCGGACGAGATCGGGCGTGTTCAGGGTGGTATGGCCGTAAGCGACAGTGAACCGCAGCCGGTAGGCCTTAATGGGCCAGCAGAGGCCCTTGCTATCGTGTGTGCTTCTGTCACGGCCACTCATAAACACCGATTGCTCCTTCAGTCTGGCAAAATGAAAAAGCTTACAGCACCTGGTATTCCCCGGCGGTCTCCCATCCAAGTACTAACCAGGCCCGACCCTGCTTAGCTTCCGAGATCGGACGAGATTGGGCGTGTTCAGGGTGGTATGGCCATGAGCGACAGTCAACCGCAGCCGGTAGGCCTTAATGGGCCAGCAGAGGCCCTTGCTATCGTGTGTGCTTCTGTCACGGCCACTCATAAACGACGATTGCTCCTTCAGTCTGGCAAAATGAAAAAGCTTACAGCACCTGGTATTCCCAGGCGGTCTCCCATCCAAGTACTAACCAGGCCCGACCCTGCTTAGCTTCCGAGATCGGACGAGATCGGGCGTGTTCAGGGTGGTATGGCCGTAAGCAAGTAAGGCAGCAGCCGCTAGGCCTCATATGCCAGTGTCACGCTAACGCGGAGGGGACTGGCGGGTGTCAGACCGGATGAGAAAAGCATCAGCAGAGGCTGCGGTCGTTCAGGCAGTCAGTTAAGGGGTTATCGCTTCTCGGCCTTTTGGCTAAGATCAAGTGTAGTATCTGTTCTTATCAGTTTAATATCTGATACGTCCCCTATACGGGGACTACATATTAAACGGATTTTTGGACTCGGGAGTTGAAACAGGGGCTTGCTCCGTTCACTCCACGCATCGACCCGGCATTGCAGTGCCGCTGGGAACGGTGCGCCTCCTTCTGCTTTGTCGAAAGAAACTCGCATACACAAGGGCACCTTATCGTTCTGAACGGCGTGCCCGGTGGTTTACGCCCCGCCCCCTAGGCCGTGCCCCCCATTTGTGTTAACCAACGCCCCCAAAGTGGTTGGGGGTTGGGGCGACGGGAGGAGTAGACTAATTCCGGGGTACAGGTGAAAAATCTTCAAAGTGTGGGCTGCTGAAAAAAAAAAAAAACCTGCATGTGCCGTTTTGCCCGGCTCTCCGCGGGGCCCCGGGGAGCCTTGTCACCCAGCCGGGGTGCCCGCCCACAACCCAGTCAAACTCACAACCCGGCTCTCCAGCCGAACCCGGGTACCCACTATTAAGCCACCCTCCCGGAACCTTTACCAATAGCTGCGGGCGCACCGAGGCCGGGGACCTGGTGGTACGAATCCAGCTTTTTGGCAAAGCATTGTGGCCGTTTTGGGGAGCTCCCCACGCCAAAATGGGGCAACCTAAGGGGACTCCAGTCGGCCAGTTGGAGCCAAAGTAAAGTCTAGGTCTGTGTCCTGCTGCCCAACGGGGCTTTCTTCGCTGTGGGCGCCCCCTGGTGCTTCTCTAAGTTGTCCAATATTTCACTTTGACAACAGTCTGCCAAAAGGAAAAAAAGAAGGACAAAAAAAGCTTACAGCACCTGGTATTCCCAGGCGGTCTCCCATCCAAGTACTAACCAGGCCCGACCCTGCTTAGCTTCCGAGATCGGACGAGATCGGGCGTGTTCAGGGTGGTATGGCCGTAAGCGACAGTGAACCGCAGCCGGTAGGCCTTAATGGGCCAGCAGAGGCCCTTGCTATCGTGTGTGCTTCTGTCACGGCCACTCATAAACACCGGTTGCTCCTTCAGTCTGGCAAAATGAAAAAGCTTACAGCACCTGGTATTCCCCGGCGGTCTCCCATCCAAGTACTAACCAGGCCCGACCCTGCTTAGCTTCCGAGATCGGACGAGATTGGGCGTGTTCAGGGTGGTATGGCCATGAGCGACAGTCAACCGCAGCCGGTAGGCCTTAATGGGCCAGCAGAGGCCCTTGCTATCGTGTGTGCTTCTGTCACGGCCACTCATAAACGACGATTGCTCCTTCAGTCTGGCAAAATGAAAAAGCTTACAGCACCTGGTATTCCCAGGCGGTCTCCCATCCAAGTACTAACCAGGCCCGACCCTGCTTAGCTTCCGAGATCGGACGAGATCGGGCGTGTTCAGGGTGGTATGGCCGTAAGCAAGTAAGGCAGCAGCCGCTAGGCCTCATATGCCAGTGTCACGCTAACGCGGAGGGGACTGGCGGGTGTCAGACCGGATGAGAAAAGCATCAGCAGAGGCTGCGGTCGTTCAGGCAGTCAGTTAAGGGGTTATCGCTTCTCGGCCTTTTGGCTAAGATCAAGTGTAGTATCTGTTCTTATCAGTTTAATATCTGATACGTCCCCTATACGGGGACTACATATTAAACGGATTTTTGGACTCGGGAGTTGAAACAGGGGCTTGCTCCGTTCACTCCACGCATCGACCCGGCATTGCAGTGCCGCTGGGAACGGTGCGCCTCCTTCTGCTTTGTCGAAAGAAACTCGCATACACAAGGGCACCTTATCGTTCTGAACGGCGTGCCTGGTGGTTTACGCCCCGCCCCCTAGGCCGTGCCCCCCATTTGTGTTAACCAACGCCCCCAAAGTGGTTGGGGGTTGGGGCGACGGGAGGAGTAGACTAATTCCGGGGTACAGGTGAAAAATCTTCAAAGTGTGGGCTGCTGAAAAAAAAAAAAAACCTGCATGTGCCGTTTTGCCCGGCTCTCCGCGGGGCCCCGGGGAGCCTTGTCACCCAGCCGGGGTGCCCGCCCACAACCCAGTCAAACTCACAACCCGGCTCTCCAGCCGAACCCGGGTACCCACTATTAAGCCACCCTCCCGGAACCTTTACCAATAGCTGCGGGCGCACCGAGGCCGGGGACCTGGTGGTACGAATCCAGCTTTTTGGCAAAGCATTGTGGCCGTTTTGGGGAGCTCCCCACGCCAAAATGGGGCAACCTAAGGGGACTCCAGTCGGCCAGTTGGAGCCAAAGTAAAGTCTAGGTCTGTGTCCTGCTGCCCAACGGGGCTTTCTTCGCTGTGGGCGCCCCCTGGTGCTTCTCTAAGTTGTCCAATATTTCACTTTGACAACAGTCTGCCAAAAGGAAAAAAAGAAGGACAAAAAAAGCTTACAGCACCTGGTATTCCCAGGCGGTCTCCCATCCAAGTACTAACCAGGCCCGACCCTGCTTAGCTTCCGAGATCGGATGAGATCGGGCGTGTTCAGGGTGGTATGGCCGTAAGCGACAGTGAACCGCAGCCGGTAGGCCTTAATGGGCCAGCAGAGGCCCTTGCTATCGTGTGTGCTTCTGTCACGGCCACTCATAAACACCGATTGCTCCTTCAGTCTGGCAAAATGAAAAAGCTTACAGCACCTGGTATTCCCCGGCGGTCTCCCATCCAAGTACTAACCAGGCCCGACCCTGCTTAGCTTCCGAGATCGGACGAGATTGGGCGTGTTCAGGGTGGTATGGCCATGAGCGACAGTCAACCGCAGCCGGTAGGCCTTAATGGGCCAGCAGAGGCCCTTGCTATCGTGTGTGCTTCTGTCACGGCCACTCATAAACGACGATTGCTCCTTCAGTCTGGCAAAATGAAAAAGCTTACAGCACCTGGTATTCCCAGGCGGTCTCCCATCCAAGTACTAACCAGGCCCGACCCTGCTTAGCTTCCGAGATCGGACGAGATCGGGCGTGTTCAGGGTGGTATGGCCGTAAGCAAGTAAGGCAGCAGCCGCTAGGCCTCATATGCCAGTGTCACGCTAACGCGGAGGGGACTGGCGGGTGTCAGACCGGATGAGAAAAGCATCAGCAGAGGCTGCGGTCGTTCAGGCAGTCAGTTAAGGGGTTATCGCTTCTCGGCCTTTTGGCTAAGATCAAGTGTAGTATCTGTTCTTATCAGTTTAATATCTGATACGTCCCCTATACGGGGACTACATATTAAACGGATTTTTGGACTCGGGAGTTGAAACAGGGGCTTGCTCCGTTCACTCCACGCATCGACCCGGCATTGCAGTGCCGCTGGGAACGGTGCGCCTCCTTCTGCTTTGTCGAAAGAAACTCGCATACACAAGGGCACCTTATCGTTCTGAACGGCGTGCCCGGTGGTTTACGCCCCGCCCCCTAGGCCGTGCCCCCCATTTGTGTTAACCAACGCCCCCAAAGTGGTTGGGGGTTGGGGCGACGGGAGGAGTAGACTAATTCCGGGGTACAGGTGAAAAATCTTCAAAGTGTGGGCTGCTGAAAAAAAAAAAAAACCTGCATGTGCCGTTTTGCCCGGCTCTCCGCGGGGCCCCGGGGAGCCTTGTCACCCAGCCGGGGTGCCCGCCCACAACCCAGTCAAACTCACAACCCGGCTCTCCAGCCGAACCCGGGTACCCACTATTAAGCCACCCTCCCGGAACCTTTACCAATAGCTGCGGGCGCACCGAGGCCGGGGACCTGGTGGTACGAATCCAGCTTTTTGGCAAAGCATTGTGGCCGTTTTGGGGAGCTCCCCACGCCAAAATGGGGCAACCTAAGGGGACTCCAGTCGGCCAGTTGGAGCCAAAGTAAAGTCTAGGTCTGTGTCCTGCTGCCCAACGGGGCTTTCTTCGCTGTGGGCGCCCCCTGGTGCTTCTCTAAGTTGTCCAATATTTCACTTTGACAGCAGTCTGCCAAAAGGAAAAAAAGAAGGACAAAAAAAGCTTACAGCACCTGGTATTCCCAGGCGGTCTCCCATCCAAGTACTATGATAGAAAAATATTAATATCCAGTCAGGGTGAAGTCAACCATTTATTGAAGAAGATTCAGCATCAGAGAAACAGCATTATCAGCATCAGAGAGCTCTGGCCTGCTGGCCAGAGCTTTGCCCTGTCGGGCAGAAGACTTCCCCTGTTCCATTATCATACAGTTCTTATAGTCCATTCTGACAGAGATGCTATTCTAAACATGTTCTTATAAGGACCTGTACTAAAGATAAAGACAACATACAAATAGTTACACACGGCACAGATTTGCTGACAGAGTGAAGTAGATGGGGGAGAGAACTCAGCTGTTAGATTGACAGTTGAGTTGAATTAGCATGTGCACTTTGAAGGCTGGTTGACCGTTCATTCAATGAGATTGAATGGAAGGAAAACAAGATAAATACACACATTTGTTACTCTATAAATATTTCTACTACATTCCACACTTTTTTTTTTTTGTGAATGAATAGTCTATTCATTTACATATGACAGGAGATTTATAGAGTGCCAAATCAATAGACATTTCAGACAATTACATGTTGAGCTATACCTTACAGAATAGTAGATCTGCTTGTTTGGGTGAAATCTATTTTTGTTAGTGAACAGTCCTACATTCAGTCAAACTTGACTTGTTCTTGGTATCTTATGTTATGTTTTATAACATTACCAACTGGCTTGCTTGTTTACACTGAAATATAAGAGAGCTAGAATTTTAGTAAATGTGAATCTATATTTGTTTGTACTTTGAAACTCTGTTTTACAAAATCAAGAGCCCGCATGCACTCCCGTCCTAGAGAATATCTTTCGTCTGGTTACGGTAATATTCTATTTTTATCCTAGTCCGGAGCTGCCCGACAACTCTGCAATTGTTGGAATACCAGAGTTTAGACCATAAAACCAAATATTCTCACATTAGTGGCAAATGCCTTGTTGACTCATATTTTAGATATCAACTTTTAGCTAATATTATTCCTATATAAATTACTCAGCTTAATATCAAACACATAGTTGTTGTAGTCTTCATGGCGTCTCTCCGTTCCTCCCATCTTCATTTGGCTTATGGCATGTGGCAGTTAATGTCTTTGCTTCGAGATCTCCACTGGGCTGGTGGGGCCTCCAGTTCAGTGGCTCTCTGATGTGCCACACAGCATGTGTCTCCTTGGCTTGGTCTCCTCCTACTGTGGCAAAAGTCTGTTGGTGTTCGACGTGGTGTCGATTTCGTCACCTCCGCTGTCAGTCTGTGTTGTTTCTTGGTGCCCGACTTGCTCTCCATGTTGGTGAATAGCAATCTGCCCTCCTTGTCACCACAGGCTGCAGTCATCACAAGATTATTGATAATCTGTGAGGTCTCGACCTTGTAGATCTGCTGAAAGTCAGTTCTTGCTGGTTTTGCATAGCTTGCAAGTTGCTTCTGTAGTGGTCTCCTCTTTGTTCTCCATGGTGGTGGACCTGCTTTAGGTCTGCTTTCAAAAATCTCCTTTCCAAAAAAGTTCCTTCACCCCAGAGTTCTTTTGACCAAGTATCCATCTATGGTAAAGATGAAATATTGGCCCACCCAGGGACGCCAATTATGATAGAAAAATATTAATATCCAGTCAGGGTGAAGTCAACCATTTATTGAAGAAGATTCAGCATCAGAGAAACAGCATTATCAGCATCAGAGAGCTCTGGCCTGCTGGCCAGAGCTTTGCCCTGTCGGGCAGAAGACTTCCCCTGTTCCATTATCATACAGTTCTTATAGTCCATTCTGACAGAGATGCTATTCTAAACATGTTCTTATAAGGACCTGTACTAAAGATAAAGACAACATACAAATAGTTACACACGGCACAGATTTGCTGACAGAGTGAAGTAGATGGGGGAGAGAACTCAGCTGTTAGATTGACAGTTGAGTTGAATTAGCATGTGCACTTTGAAGGCTGGTTGACCGTTCATTCAATGAGATTGAATGGAAGGAAAACAAGATAAATACACACATTTGTTACTCTATAAATATTTCTACTACAGTACTAACCAGGCCCGACCCTGCTTAGCTTCCGAGATCGGACGAGATCGGGCGTGTTCAGGGTGGTATGGCCGTAAGCGACAGTGAACCGCAGCCGGTAGGCCTTAATGGGCCAGCAGAGGCCCTTGCTATCGTGTGTGCTTCTGTCACGGCCACTCATAAACACCGATTGCTCCTTCAGTCTGGCAAAATGAAAAAGCTTACAGCACCTGGTATTCCCCGGCGGTCTCCCATCCAAGTACTAACCAGGCCCGACCCTGCTTAGCTTCCGAGATCGGACGAGATTGGGCGTGTTCAGGGTGGTATGGCCATGAGCGACAGTCAACCGCAGCCGGTAGGCCTTAATGGGCCAGCAGAGGCCCTTGCTATCGTGTGTGCTTCTGTCACGGCCACTCATAAACGACGATTGCTCCTTCAGTCTGGCAAAATGAAAAAGCTTACAGCACCTGGTATTCCCAGGCGGTCTCCCATCCAAGTACTAACCAGGCCCGACCCTGCTTAGCTTCCGAGATCGGACGAGATCGGGCGTGTTCAGGGTGGTATGGCCGTAAGCAAGTAAGGCAGCAGCCGCTAGGCCTCATATGCCAGTGTCACGCTAACGCGGAGGGGACTGGCGGGTGTCAGACCGGATGAGAAAAGCATCAGCAGAGGCTGCGGTCGTTCAGGCAGTCAGTTAAGGGGTTATCGCTTCTCGGCCTTTTGGCTAAGATCAAGTGTAGTATCTGTTCTTATCAGTTTAATATCTGATACGTCCCCTATACGGGGACTACATATTAAACGGATTTTTGGACTCGGGAGTTGAAACAGGGGCTTGCTCCGTTCACTCCACGCATCGACCCGGCATTGCAGTGCCGCTGGGAACGGTGCGCCTCCTTCTGCTTTGTCGAAAGAAACTCGCATACACAAGGGCACCTTATCGTTCTGAACGGCGTGCCCGGTGGTTTACGCCCCGCCCCCTAGGCCGTGCCCCCCATTTGTGTTAACCAACGCCCCCAAAGTGGTTGGGGGTTGGGGCGACGGGAGGAGTAGACTAATTCCGGGGTACAGGTGAAAAATCTTCAAAGTGTGGGCTGCTGAAAAAAAAAAAAAACCTGCATGTGCCGTTTTGCCCGGCTCTCCGCGGGGCCCCGGGGAGCCTTGTCACCCAGCCGGGGTGCCCGCCCACAACCCAGTCAAACTCACAACCCGGCTCTCCAGCCGAACCCGGGTACCCACTATTAAGCCACCCTCCCGGAACCTTTACCAATAGCTGCGGGCGCACCGAGGCCGGGGACCTGGTGGTACGAATCCAGCTTTTTGGCAAAGCATTGTGGCCGTTTTGGGGAGCTCCCCACGCCAAAATGGGGCAACCTAAGGGGACTCCAGTCGGCCAGTTGGAGCCAAAGTAAAGTCTAGGTCTGTGTCCTGCTGCCCAACGGGGCTTTCTTCGCTGTGGGCGCCCCCTGGTGCTTCTCTAAGTTGTCCAATATTTCACTTTGACAGCAGTCTGCCAAAAGGAAAAAAAGAAGGACAAAAAAAGCTTACAGCACCTGGTATTCCCAGGCGGTCTCCCATCCAAGTACTATGATAGAAAAATATTAATATCCAGTCAGGGTGAAGTCAACCATTTATTGAAGAAGATTCAGCATCAGAGAAACAGCATTATCAGCATCAGAGAGCTCTGGCCTGCTGGCCAGAGCTTTGCCCTGTCGGGCAGAAGACTTCCCCTGTTCCATTATCATACAGTTCTTATAGTCCATTCTGACAGAGATGCTATTCTAAACATGTTCTTATAAGGACCTGTACTAAAGATAAAGACAACATACAAATAGTTACACACGGCACAGATTTGCTGACAGAGTGAAGTAGATGGGGGAGAGAACTCAGCTGTTAGATTGACAGTTGAGTTGAATTAGCATGTGCACTTTGAAGGCTGGTTGACCGTTCATTCAATGAGATTGAATGGAAGGAAAACAAGATAAATACACACATTTGTTACTCTATAAATATTTCTACTACATTCCACACTTTTTTTTTTTTGTGAATGAATAGTCTATTCATTTACATATGACAGGAGATTTATAGAGTGCCAAATCAATAGACATTTCAGACAATTACATGTTGAGCTATACCTTACAGAATAGTAGATCTGCTTGTTTGGGTGAAATCTATTTTTGTTAGTGAACAGTCCTACATTCAGTCAAACTTGACTTGTTCTTGGTATCTTATGTTATGTTTTATAACATTACCAACTGGCTTGCTTGTTTACACTGAAATATAAGAGAGCTAGAATTTTAGTAAATGTGAATCTATATTTGTTTGTACTTTGAAACTCTGTTTTACAAAATCAAGAGCCCGCATGCACTCCCGTCCTAGAGAATATCTTTCGTCTGGTTACGGTAATATTCTATTTTTATCCTAGTCCGGAGCTGCCCGACAACTCTGCAATTGTTGGAATACCAGAGTTTAGACCATAAAACCAAATATTCTCACATTAGTGGCAAATGCCTTGTTGACTCATATTTTAGATATCAACTTTTAGCTAATATTATTCCTATATAAATTACTCAGCTTAATATCAAACACATAGTTGTTGTAGTCTTCATGGCGTCTCTCCGTTCCTCCCATCTTCATTTGGCTTATGGCATGTGGCAGTTAATGTCTTTGCTTCGAGATCTCCACTGGGCTGGTGGGGCCTCCAGTTCAGTGGCTCTCTGATGTGCCACACAGCATGTGTCTCCTTGGCTTGGTCTCCTCCTACTGTGGCAAAAGTCTGTTGGTGTTCGACGTGGTGTCGATTTCGTCACCTCCGCTGTCAGTCTGTGTTGTTTCTTGGTGCCCGACTTGCTCTCCATGTTGGTGAATAGCAATCTGCCCTCCTTGTCACCACAGGCTGCAGTCATCACAAGATTATTGTTAATCTGTGAGGTCTCGACCTTGTAGATCTGCTGAAAGTCAGTTCTTGCTGGTTTTGCATAGCTTGCAAGTTGCTTCTGTAGTGGTCTCCTCTTTGTTCTCCATGGTGGTGGACCTGCTTTAGGTCTGCTTTCAAAAATCTCCTTTCCAAAAAAGTTCCTTCACCCCAGAGTTCTTTTGACCAAGTATCCATCTATGGTAAAGATGAAATATTGGCCCACCCAGGGACGCCAATTATGATAGAAAAATATTAATATCCAGTCAGGGTGAAGTCAACCATTTATTGAAGAAGATTCAGCATCAGAGAAACAGCATTATCAGCATCAGAGAGCTCTGGCCTGCTGGCCAGAGCTTTGCCCTGTCGGGCAGAAGACTTCCCCTGTTCCATTATCATACAGTTCTTATAGTCCATTCTGACAGAGATGCTATTCTAAACATGTTCTTATAAGGACCTGTACTAAAGATAAAGACAACATACAAATAGTTACACACGGCACAGATTTGCTGACAGAGTGAAGTAGATGGGGGAGAGAACTCAGCTGTTAGATTGACAGTTGAGTTGAATTAGCATGTGCACTTTGAAGGCTGGTTGACCGTTCATTCAATGAGATTGAATGGAAGGAAAACAAGATAAATACACACATTTGTTACTCTATAAATATTTCTACTACAGTACTAACCAGGCCCGACCCTGCTTAGCTTCCGAGATCGGACGAGATCGGGCGTGTTCAGGGTGGTATGGCCGTAAGCGACAGTGAACCGCAGCCGGTAGGCCTTAATGGGCCAGCAGAGGCCCTTGCTATCGTGTGTGCTTCTGTCACGGCCACTCATAAACACTGATTGCTCCTTCAGTCTGGCAAAATGAAAAAGCTTACAGCACCTGGTATTCCCCGGCGGTCTCCCATCCAAGTACTAACCAGGCCCGACCCTGCTTAGCTTCCGAGATCGGACGAGATTGGGCGTGTTCAGGGTGGTATGGCCATGAGCGACAGTCAACCGCAGCCGGTAGGCCTTAATGGGCCAGCAGAGGCCCTTGCTATCGTGTGTGCTTCTGTCACGGCCACTCATAAACGACGATTGCTCCTTCAGTCTGGCAAAATGAAAAAGCTTACAGCACCTGGTATTCCCAGGCGGTCTCCCATCCAAGTACTAACCAGGCCCGACCCTGCTTAGCTTCCGAGATCGGACGAGATCGGGCGTGTTCAGGGTGGTATGGCCGTAAGCAAGTAAGGCAGCAGCCGCTAGGCCTCATATGCCAGTGTCACGCTAACGCGGAGGGGACTGGCGGGTGTCAGACCGGATGAGAAAAGCATCAGCAGAGGCTGCGGTCGTTCAGGCAGTCAGTTAAGGGGTTATCGCTTCTCGGCCTTTTGGCTAAGATCAAGTGTAGTATCTGTTCTTATCAGTTTAATATCTGATACGTCCCCTATACGGGGACTACATATTAAACGGATTTTTGGACTCGGGAGTTGAAACAGGGGCTTGCTCCGTTCACTCCACGCATCGACCCGGCATTGCAGTGCCGCTGGGAACGGTGCGCCTCCTTCTGCTTTGTCGAAAGAAACTCGCATACACAAGGGCACCTTATCGTTCTGAACGGCGTGCCCGGTGGTTTACGCCCCGCCCCCTAGGCCGTGCCCCCCATTTGTGTTAACCAACGCCCCCAAAGTGGTTGGGGGTTGGGGCGACGGGAGGAGTAGACTAATTCCGGGGTACAGGTGAAAAATCTTCAAAGTGTGGGCTGCTGAAAAAAAAAAAAACCTGCATGTGCCGTTTTGCCCGGCTCTCCGCGGGGCCCCGGGGAGCCTTGTCACCCAGCCGGGGTGCCCGCCCACAACCCAGTCAAACTCACAACCCGGCTCTCCAGCCGAACCCGGGTACCCACTATTAAGCCACCCTCCCGGAACCTTTACCAATAGCTGCGGGCGCACCGAGGCCGGGGACCTGGTGGTACGAATCCAGCTTTTTGGCAAAGCATTGTGGCCGTTTTGGGGAGCTCCCCACGCCAAAATGGGGCAACCTAAGGGGACTCCAGTCGGCCAGTTGGAGCCAAAGTAAAGTCTAGGTCTGTGTCCTGCTGCCCAACGGGGCTTTCTTCGCTGTGGGCGCCCCCTGGTGCTTCTCTAAGTTGTCCAATATTTCACTTTGACAGCAGTCTGCCAAAAGGAAAAAAAGAAGGACAAAAAAAGCTTACAGCACCTGGTATTCCCAGGCGGTCTCCCATCCAAGTACTATGATAGAAAAATATTAATATCCAGTCAGGGTGAAGTCAACCATTTATTGAAGAAGATTCAGCATCAGAGAAACAGCATTATCAGCATCAGAGAGCTCTGGCCTGCTGGCCAGAGCTTTGCCCTGTCGGGCAGAAGACTTCCCCTGTTCCATTATCATACAGTTCTTATAGTCCATTCTGACAGAGATGCTATTCTAAACATGTTCTTATAAGGACCTGTACTAAAGATAAAGACAACATACAAATAGTTACACACGGCACAGATTTGCTGACAGAGTGAAGTAGATGGGGGAGAGAACTCAGCTGTTAGATTGACAGTTGAGTTGAATTAGCATGTGCACTTTGAAGGCTGGTTGACCGTTCATTCAATGAGATTGAATGGAAGGAAAACAAGATAAATACACACATTTGTTACTCTATAAATATTTCTACTACATTCCACACTTTTTTTTTTTTGTGAATGAATAGTCTATTCATTTACATATGACAGGAGATTTATAGAGTGCCAAATCAATAGACATTTCAGACAATTACATGTTGAGCTATACCTTACAGAATAGTAGATCTGCTTGTTTGGGTGAAATCTATTTTTGTTAGTGAACAGTCCTACATTCAGTCAAACTTGACTTGTTCTTGGTATCTTATGTTATGTTTTATAACATTACCAACTGGCTTGCTTGTTTACACTGAAATATAAGAGAGCTAGAATTTTAGTAAATGTGAATCTATATTTGTTTGTACTTTGAAACTCTGTTTTACAAAATCAAGAGCCCGCATGCACTCCCGTCCTAGAGAATATCTTTCGTCTGGTTACGGTAATATTCTATTTTTATCCTAGTCCGGAGCTGCCCGACAACTCTGCAATTGTTGGAATACCAGAGTTTAGACCATAAAACCAAATATTCTCACATTAGTGGCAAATGCCTTGTTGACTCATATTTTAGATATCAACTTTTAGCTAATATTATTCCTATATAAATTACTCAGCTTAATATCAAACACATAGTTGTTGTAGTCTTCATGGCGTCTCTCCGTTCCTCCCATCTTCATTTGGCTTATGGCATGTGGCAGTTAATGTCTTTGCTTCGAGATCTCCACTGGGCTGGTGGGGCCTCCAGTTCAGTGGCTCTCTGATGTGCCACACAGCATGTGTCTCCTTGGCTTGGTCTCCTCCTACTGTGGCAAAAGTCTGTTGGTGTTCGACGTGGTGTCGATTTCGTCACCTCCGCTGTCAGTCTGTGTTGTTTCTTGGTGCCCGACTTGCTCTCCATGTTGGTGAATAGCAATCTGCCCTCCTTGTCACCACAGGCTGCAGTCATCACAAGATTATTGATAATCTGTGAGGTCTCGACCTTGTAGATCTGCTGAAAGTCAGTTCTTGCTGGTTTTGCATAGCTTGCAAGTTGCTTCTGTAGTGGTCTCCTCTTTGTTCTCCATGGTGGTGGACCTGCTTTAGGTCTGCTTTCAAAAATCTCCTTTCCAAAAAAGTTCCTTCACCCCAGAGTTCTTTTGACCAAGTATCCATCTATGGTAAAGATGAAATATTGGCCCACCCAGGGACGCCAATTATGATAGAAAAATATTAATATCCAGTCAGGGTGAAGTCAACCATTTATTGAAGAAGATTCAGCATCAGAGAAACAGCATTATCAGCATCAGAGAGCTCTGGCCTGCTGGCCAGAGCTTTGCCCTGTCGGGCAGAAGACTTCCCCTGTTCCATTATCATACAGTTCTTATAGTCCATTCTGACAGAGATGCTATTCTAAACATGTTCTTATAAGGACCTGTACTAAAGATAAAGACAACATACAAATAGTTACACACGGCACAGATTTGCTGACAGAGTGAAGTAGATGGGGGAGAGAACTCAGCTGTTAGATTGACAGTTGAGTTGAATTAGCATGTGCACTTTGAAGGCTGGTTGACCGTTCATTCAATGAGATTGAATGGAAGGAAAACAAGATAAATACACACATTTGTTACTCTATAAATATTTCTACTACAGTACTAACCAGGCCCGACCCTGCTTAGCTTCCGAGATCGGACGAGATCGGGCGTGTTCAGGGTGGTATGGCCGTAAGCGACAGTGAACCGCAGCCGGTAGGCCTTAATGGGCCAGCAGAGGCCCTTGCTATCGTGTGTGCTTCTGTCACGGCCACTCATAAACACCGATTGCTCCTTCAGTCTGGCAAAATGAAAAAGCTTACAGCACCTGGTATTCCCCGGCGGTCTCCCATCCAAGTACTAACCAGGCCCGACCCTGCTTAGCTTCCGAGATCGGACGAGATTGGGCGTGTTCAGGGTGGTATGGCCATGAGCGACAGTCAACCGCAGCCGGTAGGCCTTAATGGGCCAGCAGAGGCCCTTGCTATCGTGTGTGCTTCTGTCACGGCCACTCATAAACGACGATTGCTCCTTCAGTCTGGCAAAATGAAAAAGCTTACAGCACCTGGTATTCCCAGGCGGTCTCCCATCCAAGTACTAACCAGGCCCGACCCTGCTTAGCTTCCGAGATCGGACGAGATCGGGCGTGTTCAGGGTGGTATGGCCGTAAGCAAGTAAGGCAGCAGCCGCTAGGCCTCATATGCCAGTGTCACGCTAACGCGGAGGGGACTGGCGGGTGTCAGACCGGATGAGAAAAGCATCAGCAGAGGCTGCGGTCGTTCAGGCAGTCAGTTAAGGGGTTATCGCTTCTCGGCCTTTTGGCTAAGATCAAGTGTAGTATCTGTTCTTATCAGTTTAATATCTGATACGTCCCCTATACGGGGACTACATATTAAACGGATTTTTGGACTCGGGAGTTGAAACAGGGGCTTGCTCCGTTCACTCCACGCATCGACCCGGCATTGCAGTGCCGCTGGGAACGGTGCGCCTCCTTCTGCTTTGTCGAAAGAAACTCGCATACACAAGGGCACCTTATCGTTCTGAACGGCGTGCCCGGTGGTTTACGCCCCGCCCCCTAGGCCGTGCCCCCCATTTGTGTTAACCAACGCCCCCAAAGTGGTTGGGGGTTGGGGCGACGGGAGGAGTAGACTAATTCCGGGGTACAGGTGAAAAATCTTCAAAGTGTGGGCTGCTGAAAAAAAAAAAAAACCTGCATGTGCCGTTTTGCCCGGCTCTCCGCGGGGCCCCGGGGAGCCTTGTCACCCAGCCGGGGTGCCCGCCCACAACCCAGTCAAACTCACAACCCGGCTCTCCAGCCGAACCCGGGTACCCACTATTAAGCCACCCTCCCGGAACCTTTACCAATAGCTGCGGGCGCACCGAGGCCGGGGACCTGGTGGTACGAATCCAGCTTTTTGGCAAAGCATTGTGGCCGTTTTGGGGAGCTCCCCACGCCAAAATGGGGCAACCTAAGGGGACTCCAGTCGGCCAGTTGGAGCCAAAGTAAAGTCTAGGTCTGTGTCCTGCTGCCCAACGGGGCTTTCTTCGCTGTGGGCGCCCCCTGGTGCTTCTCTAAGTTGTCCAATATTTCACTTTGACAGCAGTCTGCCAAAAGGAAAAAAAGAAGGACAAAAAAAGCTTACAGCACCTGGTATTCCCAGGCGGTCTCCCATCCAAGTACTATGATAGAAAAATATTAATATCCAGTCAGGGTGAAGTCAACCATTTATTGAAGAAGATTCAGCATCAGAGAAACAGCATTATCAGCATCAGAGAGCTCTGGCCTGCTGGCCAGAGCTTTGCCCTGTCGGGCAGAAGACTTCCCCTGTTCCATTATCATACAGTTCTTATAGTCCATTCTGACAGAGATGCTATTCTAAACATGTTCTTATAAGGACCTGTACTAAAGATAAAGACAACATACAAATAGTTACACACGGCACAGATTTGCTGACAGAGTGAAGTAGATGGGGGAGAGAACTCAGCTGTTAGATTGACAGTTGAGTTGAATTAGCATGTGCACTTTGAAGGCTGGTTGACCGTTCATTCAATGAGATTGAATGGAAGGAAAACAAGATAAATACACACATTTGTTACTCTATAAATATTTCTACTACATTCCACACTTTTTTTTTTTTGTGAATGAATAGTCTATTCATTTACATATGACAGGAGATTTATAGAGTGCCAAATCAATAGACATTTCAGACAATTACATGTTGAGCTATACCTTACAGAATAGTAGATCTGCTTGTTTGGGTGAAATCTATTTTTGTTAGTGAACAGTCCTACATTCAGTCAAACTTGACTTGTTCTTGGTATCTTATGTTATGTTTTATAACATTACCAACTGGCTTGCTTGTTTACACTGAAATATAAGAGAGCTAGAATTTTAGTAAATGTGAATCTATATTTGTTTGTACTTTGAAACTCTGTTTTACAAAATCAAGAGCCCGCATGCACTCCCGTCCTAGAGAATATCTTTCGTCTGGTTACGGTAATATTCTATTTTTATCCTAGTCCGGAGCTGCCCGACAACTCTGCAATTGTTGGAATACCAGAGTTTAGACCATAAAACCAAATATTCTCACATTAGTGGCAAATGCCTTGTTGACTCATATTTTAGATATCAACTTTTAGCTAATATTATTCCTATATAAATTACTCAGCTTAATATCAAACACATAGTTGTTGTAGTCTTCATGGCGTCTCTCCGTTCCTCCCATCTTCATTTGGCTTATGGCATGTGGCAGTTAATGTCTTTGCTTCGAGATCTCCACTGGGCTGGTGGGGCCTCCAGTTCAGTGGCTCTCTGATGTGCCACACAGCATGTGTCTCCTTGGCTTGGTCTCCTCCTACTGTGGCAAAAGTCTGTTGGTGTTCGACGTGGTGTCGATTTCGTCACCTCCGCTGTCAGTCTGTGTTGTTTCTTGGTGCCCGACTTGCTCTCCATGTTGGTGAATAGCAATCTGCCCTCCTTGTCACCACAGGCTGCAGTCATCACAAGATTATTGTTAATCTGTGAGGTCTCGACCTTGTAGATCTGCTGAAAGTCAGTTCTTGCTGGTTTTGCATAGCTTGCAAGTTGCTTCTGTAGTGGTCTCCTCTTTGTTCTCCATGGTGGTGGACCTGCTTTAGGTCTGCTTTCAAAAATCTCCTTTCCAAAAAAGTTCCTTCACCCCAGAGTTCTTTTGACCAAGTATCCATCTATGGTAAAGATGAAATATTGGCCCACCCAGGGACGCCAATTATGATAGAAAAATATTAATATCCAGTCAGGGTGAAGTCAACCATTTATTGAAGAAGATTCAGCATCAGAGAAACAGCATTATCAGCATCAGAGAGCTCTGGCCTGCTGGCCAGAGCTTTGCCCTGTCGGGCAGAAGACTTCCCCTGTTCCATTATCATACAGTTCTTATAGTCCATTCTGACAGAGATGCTATTCTAAACATGTTCTTATAAGGACCTGTACTAAAGATAAAGACAACATACAAATAGTTACACACGGCACAGATTTGCTGACAGAGTGAAGTAGATGGGGGAGAGAACTCAGCTGTTAGATTGACAGTTGAGTTGAATTAGCATGTGCACTTTGAAGGCTGGTTGACCGTTCATTCAATGAGATTGAATGGAAGGAAAACAAGATAAATACACACATTTGTTACTCTATAAATATTTCTACTACAGTACTAACCAGGCCCGACCCTGCTTAGCTTCCGAGATCGGACGAGATCGGGCGTGTTCAGGGTGGTATGGCCGTAAGCGACAGTGAACCGCAGCCGGTAGGCCTTAATGGGCCAGCAGAGGCCCTTGCTATCGTGTGTGCTTCTGTCACGGCCACTCATAAACACCGATTGCTCCTTCAGTCTGGCAAAATGAAAAAGCTTACAGCACCTGGTATTCCACGGCGGTCTCCCATCCAAGTACTAACCAGGCCCGACCCTGCTTAGCTTCCGAGATCGGACGAGATTGGGCGTGTTCAGGGTGGTATGGCCATGAGCGACAGTCAACCGCAGCCGGTAGGCCTTAATGGGCCAGCAGAGGCCCTTGCTATCGTGTGTGCTTCTGTCACGGCCACTCATAAACGACGATTGCTCCTTCAGTCTGGCAAAATGAAAAAGCTTACAGCACCTGGTATTCCCAGGCGGTCTCCCATCCAAGTACTAACCAGGCCCGACCCTGCTTAGCTTCCGAGATCGGACGAGATCGGGCGTGTTCAGGGTGGTATGGCCGTAAGCAAGTAAGGCAGCAGCCGCTAGGCCTCATATGCCAGTGTCACGCTAACGCGGAGGGGACTGGCGGGTGTCAGACCGGATGAGAAAAGCATCAGCAGAGGCTGCGGTCGTTCAGGCAGTCAGTTAAGGGGTTATCGCTTCTCGGCCTTTTGGCTAAGATCAAGTGTAGTATCTGTTCTTATCAGTTTAATATCTGATACGTCCCCTATACGGGGACTACATATTAAATGGATTTTTGGACTCGGGAGTTGAAACAGGGGCTTGCTCCGTTCACTCCACGCATCGACCCGGCATTGCAGTGCCGCTGGGAACGGTGCGCCTCCTTCTGCTTTGTCGAAAGAAACTCGCATACACAAGGGCACCTTATCGTTCTGAACGGCGTGCCCGGTGGTTTACGCCCCGCCCCCTAGGCCGTGCCCCCCATTTGTGTTAACCAACGCCCCCAAAGTGGTTGGGGGTTGGGGCGACGGGAGGAGTAGACTAATTCCGGGGTACAGGTGAAAAATCTTCAAAGTGTGGGCTGCTGAAAAAAAAAAAAAACCTGCATGTGCCGTTTTGCCCGGCTCTCCGCGGGGCCCCGGGGAGCCTTGTCACCCAGCCGGGGTGCCCGCCCACAACCCAGTCAAACTCACAACCCGGCTCTCCAGCCGAACCCGGGTACCCACTATTAAGCCACCCTCCCGGAACCTTTACCAATAGCTGCGGGCGTACCGAGGCCGGGGACCTGGTGGTACGAATCCAGCTTTTTGGCAAAGCATTGTGGCCGTTTTGGGGAGCTCCCCACGCCAAAATGGGGCAACCTAAGGGGACTCCAGTCGGCCAGTTGGAGCCAAAGTAAAGTCTAGGTCTGTGTCCTGCTGCCCAACGGGGCTTTCTTCGCTGTGGGCGCCCCCTGGTGCTTCTCTAAGTTGTCCAATATTTCACTTTGACAGCAGTCTGCCAAAAGGAAAAAAAGAAGGACAAAAAAAGCTTACAGCACCTGGTATTCCCAGGCGGTCTCCCATCCAAGTACTATGATAGAAAAATATTAATATCCAGTCAGGGTGAAGTCAACCATTTATTGAAGAAGATTCAGCATCAGAGAAACAGCATTATCAGCATCAGAGAGCTCTGGCCTGCTGGCCAGAGCTTTGCCCTGTCGGGCAGAAGACTTCCCCTGTTCCATTATCATACAGTTCTTATAGTCCATTCTGACAGAGATGCTATTCTAAACATGTTCTTATAAGGACCTGTACTAAAGATAAAGACAACATACAAATAGTTACACACGGCACAGATTTGCTGACAGAGTGAAGTAGATGGGGGAGAGAACTCAGCTGTTAGATTGACAGTTGAGTTGAATTAGCATGTGCACTTTGAAGGCTGGTTGACCGTTCATTCAATGAGATTGAATGGAAGGAAAACAAGATAAATACACACATTTGTTACTCTATAAATATTTCTACTACATTCCACACTTTTTTTTTTTTGTGAATGAATAGTCTATTCATTTACATATGACAGGAGATTTATAGAGTGCCAAATCAATAGACATTTCAGACAATTACATGTTGAGCTATACCTTACAGAATAGTAGATCTGCTTGTTTGGGTGAAATCTATTTTTGTTAGTGAACAGTCCTACATTCAGTCAAACTTGACTTGTTCTTGGTATCTTATGTTATGTTTTATAACATTACCAACTGGCTTGCTTGTTTACACTGAAATATAAGAGAGCTAGAATTTTAGTAAATGTGAATCTATATTTGTTTGTACTTTGAAACTCTGTTTTACAAAATCAAGAGCCCGCATGCACTCCCGTCCTAGAGAATATCTTTCGTCTGGTTACGGTAATATTCTATTTTTATCCTAGTCCGGAGCTGCCCGACAACTCTGCAATTGTTGGAATACCAGAGTTTAGACCATAAAACCAAATATTCTCACATTAGTGGCAAATGCCTTGTTGACTCATATTTTAGATATCAACTTTTAGCTAATATTATTCCTATATAAATTACTCAGCTTAATATCAAACACATAGTTGTTGTAGTCTTCATGGCGTCTCTCCGTTCCTCCCATCTTCATTTGGCTTATGGCATGTGGCAGTTAATGTCTTTGCTTCGAGATCTCCACTGGGCTGGTGGGGCCTCCAGTTCAGTGGCTCTCTGATGTGCCACACAGCATGTGTCTCCTTGGCTTGGTCTCCTCCTACTGTGGCAAAAGTCTGTTGGTGTTCGACGTGGTGTCGATTTCGTCACCTCCGCTGTCAGTCTGTGTTGTTTCTTGGTGCCCGACTTGCTCTCCATGTTGGTGAATAGCAATCTGCCCTCCTTGTCACCACAGGCTGCAGTCATCACAAGATTATTGTTAATCTGTGAGGTCTCGACCTTGTAGATCTGCTGAAAGTCAGTTCTTGCTGGTTTTGCATAGCTTGCAAGTTGCTTCTGTAGTGGTCTCCTCTTTGTTCTCCATGGTGGTGGACCTGCTTTAGGTCTGCTTTCAAAAATCTCCTTTCCAAAAAAGTTCCTTCACCCCAGAGTTCTTTTGACCAAGTATCCATCTATGGTAAAGATGAAATATTGGCCCACCCAGGGACGCCAATTATGATAGAAAAATATTAATATCCAGTCAGGGTGAAGTCAACCATTTATTGAAGAAGATTCAGCATCAGAGAAACAGCATTATCAGCATCAGAGAGCTCTGGCCTGCTGGCCAGAGCTTTGCCCTGTCGGGCAGAAGACTTCCCCTGTTCCATTATCATACAGTTCTTATAGTCCATTCTGACAGAGATGCTATTCTAAACATGTTCTTATAAGGACCTGTACTAAAGATAAAGACAACATACAAATAGTTACACACGGCACAGATTTGCTGACAGAGTGAAGTAGATGGGGGAGAGAACTCAGCTGTTAGATTGACAGTTGAGTTGAATTAGCATGTGCACTTTGAAGGCTGGTTGACCGTTCATTCAATGAGATTGAATGGAAGGAAAACAAGATAAATACACACATTTGTTACTCTATAAATATTTCTACTACAGTACTAACCAGGCCCGACCCTGCTTAGCTTCCGAGATCGGACGAGATCGGGCGTGTTCAGGGTGGTATGGCCGTAAGCGACAGTGAACCGCAGCCGGTAGGCCTTAATGGGCCAGCAGAGGCCCTTGCTATCGTGTGTGCTTCTGTCACGGCCACTCATAAACACCGATTGCTCCTTCAGTCTGGCAAAATGAAAAAGCTTACAGCACCTGGTATTCCCCGGCGGTCTCCCATCCAAGTACTAACCAGGCCCGACCCTGCTTAGCTTCCGAGATCGGACGAGATTGGGCGTGTTCAGGGTGGTATGGCCATGAGCGACAGTCAACCGCAGCCGGTAGGCCTTAATGGGCCAGCAGAGGCCCTTGCTATCGTGTGTGCTTCTGTCACGGCCACTCATAAACGACGATTGCTCCTTCAGTCTGGCAAAATGAAAAAGCTTACAGCACCTGGTATTCCCAGGCGGTCTCCCATCCAAGTACTAACCAGGCCCGACCCTGCTTAGCTTCCGAGATCGGACGAGATCGGGCGTGTTCAGGGTGGTATGGCCGTAAGCAAGTAAGGCAGCAGCCGCTAGGCCTCATATGCCAGTGTCACGCTAACGCGGAGGGGACTGGCGGGTGTCAGACCGGATGAGAAAAGCATCAGCAGAGGCTGCGGTCGTTCAGGCAGTCAGTTAAGGGGTTATCGCTTCTCGGCCTTTTGGCTAAGATCAAGTGTAGTATCTGTTCTTATCAGTTTAATATCTGATACGTCCCCTATACGGGGACTACATATTAAACGGATTTTTGGACTCGGGAGTTGAAACAGGGGCTTGCTCCGTTCACTCCACGCATCGACCCGGCATTGCAGTGCCGCTGGGAACGGTGCGCCTCCTTCTGCTTTGTCGAAAGAAACTCGCATACACAAGGGCACCTTATCGTTCTGAACGGCGTGCCCGGTGGTTTACGCCCCGCCCCCTAGGCCGTGCCCCCCATTTGTGTTAACCAACGCCCCCAAAGTGGTTGGGGGTTGGGGCGACGGGAGGAGTAGACTAATTCCGGGGTACAGGTGAAAAATCTTCAAAGTGTGGGCTGCTGAAAAAAAAAAAAAACCTGCATGTGCCGTTTTGCCCGGCTCTCCGCGGGGCCCCGGGGAGCCTTGTCACCCAGCCGGGGTGCCCGCCCACAACCCAGTCAAACTCACAACCCGGCTCTCCAGCCGAACCCGGGTACCCACTATTAAGCCACCCTCCCGGAACCTTTACCAATAGCTGCGGGCGCACCGAGGCCGGGGACCTGGTGGTACGAATCCAGCTTTTTGGCAAAGCATTGTGGCCGTTTTGGGGAGCTCCCCACGCCAAAATGGGGCAACCTAAGGGGACTCCAGTCGGCCAGTTGGAGCCAAAGTAAAGTCTAGGTCTGTGTCCTGCTGCCCAACGGGGCTTTCTTCGCTGTGGGCGCCCCCTGGTGCTTCTCTAAGTTGTCCAATATTTCACTTTGACAACAGTCTGCCAAAAGGAAAAAAAGAAGGACAAAAAAAGCTTACAGCACCTGGTATTCCCAGGCGGTCTCCCATCCAAGTACTAACCAGGCCCGACCCTGCTTAGCTTCCGAGATCGGACGAGATCGGGCGTGTTCAGGGTGGTATGGCCGTAAGCGACAGTGAACCGCAGCCGGTAGGCCTTAATGGGCCAGCAGAGGCCCTTGCTATCGTGTGTGCTTCTGTCACGGCCACTCATAAACACCGGTTGCTCCTTCAGTCTGGCAAAATGAAAAAGCTTACAGCACCTGGTATTCCCCGGCGGTCTCCCATCCAAGTACTAACCAGGCCCGACCCTGCTTAGCTTCCGAGATCGGACGAGATTGGGCGTGTTCAGGGTGGTATGGCCATGAGCGACAGTCAACCGCAGCCGGTAGGCCTTAATGGGCCAGCAGAGGCCCTTGCTATCGTGTGTGCTTCTGTCACGGCCACTCATAAACGACGATTGCTCCTTCAGTCTGGCAAAATGAAAAAGCTTACAGCACCTGGTATTCCCAGGCGGTCTCCCATCCAAGTACTAACCAGGCCCGACCCTGCTTAGCTTCCGAGATCGGACGAGATCGGGCGTGTTCAGGGTGGTATGGCCGTAAGCAAGTAAGGCAGCAGCCGCTAGGCCTCATATGCCAGTGTCACGCTAACGCGGAGGGGACTGGCGGGTGTCAGACCGGATGAGAAAAGCATCAGCAGAGGCTGCGGTCGTTCAGGCAGTCAGTTAAGGGGTTATCGCTTCTCGGCCTTTTGGCTAAGATCAAGTGTAGTATCTGTTCTTATCAGTTTAATATCTGATACGTCCCCTATACGGGGACTACATATTAAACGGATTTTTGGACTCGGGAGTTGAAACAGGGGCTTGCTCCGTTCACTCCACGCATCGACCCGGCATTGCAGTGCCGCTGGGAACGGTGCGCCTCCTTCTGCTTTGTCGAAAGAAACTCGCATACACAAGGGCACCTTATCGTTCTGAACGGCGTGCCTGGTGGTTTACGCCCCGCCCCCTAGGCCGTGCCCCCCATTTGTGTTAACCAACGCCCCCAAAGTGGTTGGGGGTTGGGGCGACGGGAGGAGTAGACTAATTCCGGGGTACAGGTGAAAAATCTTCAAAGTGTGGGCTGCTGAAAAAAAAAAAAAACCTGCATGTGCCGTTTTGCCCGGCTCTCCGCGGGGCCCCGGGGAGCCTTGTCACCCAGCCGGGGTGCCCGCCCACAACCCAGTCAAACTCACAACCCGGCTCTCCAGCCGAACCCGGGTACCCACTATTAAGCCACCCTCCCGGAACCTTTACCAATAGCTGCGGGCGCACCGAGGCCGGGGACCTGGTGGTACGAATCCAGCTTTTTGGCAAAGCATTGTGGCCGTTTTGGGGAGCTCCCCACGCCAAAATGGGGCAACCTAAGGGGACTCCAGTCGGCCAGTTGGAGCCAAAGTAAAGTCTAGGTCTGTGTCCTGCTGCCCAACGGGGCTTTCTTCGCTGTGGGCGCCCCCTGGTGCTTCTCTAAGTTGTCCAATATTTCACTTTGACAACAGTCTGCCAAAAGGAAAAAAAGAAGGACAAAAAAAGCTTACAGCACCTGGTATTCCCAGGCGGTCTCCCATCCAAGTACTAACCAGGCCCGACCCTGCTTAGCTTCCGAGATCGGATGAGATCGGGCGTGTTCAGGGTGGTATGGCCGTAAGCGACAGTGAACCGCAGCCGGTAGGCCTTAATGGGCCAGCAGAGGCCCTTGCTATCGTGTGTGCTTCTGTCACGGCCACTCATAAACACCGATTGCTCCTTCAGTCTGGCAAAATGAAAAAGCTTACAGCACCTGGTATTCCCCGGCGGTCTCCCATCCAAGTACTAACCAGGCCCGACCCTGCTTAGCTTCCGAGATCGGACGAGATTGGGCGTGTTCAGGGTGGTATGGCCATGAGCGACAGTCAACCGCAGCCGGTAGGCCTTAATGGGCCAGCAGAGGCCCTTGCTATCGTGTGTGCTTCTGTCACGGCCACTCATAAACGACGATTGCTCCTTCAGTCTGGCAAAATGAAAAAGCTTACAGCACCTGGTATTCCCAGGCGGTCTCCCATCCAAGTACTAACCAGGCCCGACCCTGCTTAGCTTCCGAGATCGGACGAGATCGGGCGTGTTCAGGGTGGTATGGCCGTAAGCAAGTAAGGCAGCAGCCGCTAGGCCTCATATGCCAGTGTCACGCTAACGCGGAGGGGACTGGCGGGTGTCAGACCGGATGAGAAAAGCATCAGCAGAGGCTGCGGTCGTTCAGGCAGTCAGTTAAGGGGTTATCGCTTCTCGGCCTTTTGGCTAAGATCAAGTGTAGTATCTGTTCTTATCAGTTTAATATCTGATACGTCCCCTATACGGGGACTACATATTAAACGGATTTTTGGACTCGGGAGTTGAAACAGGGGCTTGCTCCGTTCACTCCACGCATCGACCCGGCATTGCAGTGCCGCTGGGAACGGTGCGCCTCCTTCTGCTTTGTCGAAAGAAACTCGCATACACAAGGGCACCTTATCGTTCTGAACGGCGTGCCCGGTGGTTTACGCCCCGCCCCCTAGGCCGTGCCCCCCATTTGTGTTAACCAACGCCCCCAAAGTGGTTGGGGGTTGGGGCGACGGGAGGAGTAGACTAATTCCGGGGTACAGGTGAAAAATCTTCAAAGTGTGGGCTGCTGAAAAAAAAAAAAAACCTGCATGTGCCGTTTTGCCCGGCTCTCCGCGGGGCCCCGGGGAGCCTTGTCACCCAGCCGGGGTGCCCGCCCACAACCCAGTCAAACTCACAACCCGGCTCTCCAGCCGAACCCGGGTACCCACTATTAAGCCACCCTCCCGGAACCTTTACCAATAGCTGCGGGCGCACCGAGGCCGGGGACCTGGTGGTACGAATCCAGCTTTTTGGCAAAGCATTGTGGCCGTTTTGGGGAGCTCCCCACGCCAAAATGGGGCAACCTAAGGGGACTCCAGTCGGCCAGTTGGAGCCAAAGTAAAGTCTAGGTCTGTGTCCTGCTGCCCAACGGGGCTTTCTTCGCTGTGGGCGCCCCCTGGTGCTTCTCTAAGTTGTCCAATATTTCACTTTGACAGCAGTCTGCCAAAAGGAAAAAAAGAAGGACAAAAAAAGCTTACAGCACCTGGTATTCCCAGGCGGTCTCCCATCCAAGTACTATGATAGAAAAATATTAATATCCAGTCAGGGTGAAGTCAACCATTTATTGAAGAAGATTCAGCATCAGAGAAACAGCATTATCAGCATCAGAGAGCTCTGGCCTGCTGGCCAGAGCTTTGCCCTGTCGGGCAGAAGACTTCCCCTGTTCCATTATCATACAGTTCTTATAGTCCATTCTGACAGAGATGCTATTCTAAACATGTTCTTATAAGGACCTGTACTAAAGATAAAGACAACATACAAA
Organism: Nannobrachium achirus; assembly: GCF_963921795.1. Classification (NCBI taxonomy): domain Eukaryota; kingdom Metazoa; phylum Chordata; class Actinopteri; order Myctophiformes; family Myctophidae; genus Nannobrachium; species Nannobrachium achirus. Next base: position 68,998,314 of record NC_137818.1, on the reverse strand, counting down.
TAGTTACACACGGCACAGATTTGCTGACAGAGTGAAGTAGATGGGGGAGAGAACTCAGCTGTTAGATTGACAGTTGAGTTGAATTAGCATGTGCACTTTGAAGGCTGGTTGACCGTTCATTCAATGAGATTGAATGGAAGGAAAACAAGATAAATACACACATTTGTTACTCTATAAATATTTCTACTACATTCCACACTTTTTTTTTTTTGTGAATGAATAGTCTATTCATTTACATATGACAGGAGATTTATAGAGTGCCAAATCAATAGACATTTCAGACAATTACATGTTGAGCTATACCTTACAGAATAGTAGATCTGCTTGTTTGGGTGAAATCTATTTTTGTTAGTGAACAGTCCTACATTCAGTCAAACTTGACTTGTTCTTGGTATCTTATGTTATGTTTTATAACATTACCAACTGGCTTGCTTGTTTACACTGAAATATAAGAGAGCTAGAATTTTAGTAAATGTGAATCTATATTTGTTTGTACTTTGAAACTCTGTTTTACAAAATCAAGAGCCCGCATGCACTCCCGTCCTAGAGAATATCTTTCGTCTGGTTACGGTAATATTCTATTTTTATCCTAGTCCGGAGCTGCCCGACAACTCTGCAATTGTTGGAATACCAGAGTTTAGACCATAAAACCAAATATTCTCACATTAGTGGCAAATGCCTTGTTGACTCATATTTTAGATATCAACTTTTAGCTAATATTATTCCTATATAAATTACTCAGCTTAATATCAAACACATAGTTGTTGTAGTCTTCATGGCGTCTCTCCGTTCCTCCCATCTTCATTTGGCTTATGGCATGTGGCAGTTAATGTCTTTGCTTCGAGATCTCCACTGGGCTGGTGGGGCCTCCAGTTCAGTGGCTCTCTGATGTGCCACACAGCATGTGTCTCCTTGGCTTGGTCTCCTCCTACTGTGGCAAAAGTCTGTTGGTGTTCGACGTGGTGTCGATTTCGTCACCTCCGCTGTCAGTCTGTGTTGTTTCTTGGTGCCCGACTTGCTCTCCATGTTGGTGAATAGCAATCTGCCCTCCTTGTCACCACAGGCTGCAGTCATCACAAGATTATTGATAATCTGTGAGGTCTCGACCTTGTAGATCTGCTGAAAGTCAGTTCTTGCTGGTTTTGCATAGCTTGCAAGTTGCTTCTGTAGTGGTCTCCTCTTTGTTCTCCATGGTGGTGGACCTGCTTTAGGTCTGCTTTCAAAAATCTCCTTTCCAAAAAAGTTCCTTCACCCCAGAGTTCTTTTGACCAAGTATCCATCTATGGTAAAGATGAAATATTGGCCCACCCAGGGACGCCAATTATGATAGAAAAATATTAATATCCAGTCAGGGTGAAGTCAACCATTTATTGAAGAAGATTCAGCATCAGAGAAACAGCATTATCAGCATCAGAGAGCTCTGGCCTGCTGGCCAGAGCTTTGCCCTGTCGGGCAGAAGACTTCCCCTGTTCCATTATCATACAGTTCTTATAGTCCATTCTGACAGAGATGCTATTCTAAACATGTTCTTATAAGGACCTGTACTAAAGATAAAGACAACATACAAATAGTTACACACGGCACAGATTTGCTGACAGAGTGAAGTAGATGGGGGAGAGAACTCAGCTGTTAGATTGACAGTTGAGTTGAATTAGCATGTGCACTTTGAAGGCTGGTTGACCGTTCATTCAATGAGATTGAATGGAAGGAAAACAAGATAAATACACACATTTGTTACTCTATAAATATTTCTACTACAGTACTAACCAGGCCCGACCCTGCTTAGCTTCCGAGATCGGACGAGATCGGGCGTGTTCAGGGTGGTATGGCCGTAAGCGACAGTGAACCGCAGCCGGTAGGCCTTAATGGGCCAGCAGAGGCCCTTGCTATCGTGTGTGCTTCTGTCACGGCCACTCATAAACACCGATTGCTCCTTCAGTCTGGCAAAATGAAAAAGCTTACAGCACCTGGTATTCCCCGGCGGTCTCCCATCCAAGTACTAACCAGGCCCGACCCTGCTTAGCTTCCGAGATCGGACGAGATTGGGCGTGTTCAGGGTGGTATGGCCATGAGCGACAGTCAACCGCAGCCGGTAGGCCTTAATGGGCCAGCAGAGGCCCTTGCTATCGTGTGTGCTTCTGTCACGGCCACTCATAAACGACGATTGCTCCTTCAGTCTGGCAAAATGAAAAAGCTTACAGCACCTGGTATTCCCAGGCGGTCTCCCATCCAAGTACTAACCAGGCCCGACCCTGCTTAGCTTCCGAGATCGGACGAGATCGGGCGTGTTCAGGGTGGTATGGCCGTAAGCAAGTAAGGCAGCAGCCGCTAGGCCTCATATGCCAGTGTCACGCTAACGCGGAGGGGACTGGCGGGTGTCAGACCGGATGAGAAAAGCATCAGCAGAGGCTGCGGTCGTTCAGGCAGTCAGTTAAGGGGTTATCGCTTCTCGGCCTTTTGGCTAAGATCAAGTGTAGTATCTGTTCTTATCAGTTTAATATCTGATACGTCCCCTATACGGGGACTACATATTAAACGGATTTTTGGACTCGGGAGTTGAAACAGGGGCTTGCTCCGTTCACTCCACGCATCGACCCGGCATTGCAGTGCCGCTGGGAACGGTGCGCCTCCTTCTGCTTTGTCGAAAGAAACTCGCATACACAAGGGCACCTTATCGTTCTGAACGGCGTGCCCGGTGGTTTACGCCCCGCCCCCTAGGCCGTGCCCCCCATTTGTGTTAACCAACGCCCCCAAAGTGGTTGGGGGTTGGGGCGACGGGAGGAGTAGACTAATTCCGGGGTACAGGTGAAAAATCTTCAAAGTGTGGGCTGCTGAAAAAAAAAAAAAACCTGCATGTGCCGTTTTGCCCGGCTCTCCGCGGGGCCCCGGGGAGCCTTGTCACCCAGCCGGGGTGCCCGCCCACAACCCAGTCAAACTCACAACCCGGCTCTCCAGCCGAACCCGGGTACCCACTATTAAGCCACCCTCCCGGAACCTTTACCAATAGCTGCGGGCGCACCGAGGCCGGGGACCTGGTGGTACGAATCCAGCTTTTTGGCAAAGCATTGTGGCCGTTTTGGGGAGCTCCCCACGCCAAAATGGGGCAACCTAAGGGGACTCCAGTCGGCCAGTTGGAGCCAAAGTAAAGTCTAGGTCTGTGTCCTGCTGCCCAACGGGGCTTTCTTCGCTGTGGGCGCCCCCTGGTGCTTCTCTAAGTTGTCCAATATTTCACTTTGACAGCAGTCTGCCAAAAGGAAAAAAAGAAGGACAAAAAAAGCTTACAGCACCTGGTATTCCCAGGCGGTCTCCCATCCAAGTACTATGATAGAAAAATATTAATATCCAGTCAGGGTGAAGTCAACCATTTATTGAAGAAGATTCAGCATCAGAGAAACAGCATTATCAGCATCAGAGAGCTCTGGCCTGCTGGCCAGAGCTTTGCCCTGTCGGGCAGAAGACTTCCCCTGTTCCATTATCATACAGTTCTTATAGTCCATTCTGACAGAGATGCTATTCTAAACATGTTCTTATAAGGACCTGTACTAAAGATAAAGACAACATACAAATAGTTACACACGGCACAGATTTGCTGACAGAGTGAAGTAGATGGGGGAGAGAACTCAGCTGTTAGATTGACAGTTGAGTTGAATTAGCATGTGCACTTTGAAGGCTGGTTGACCGTTCATTCAATGAGATTGAATGGAAGGAAAACAAGATAAATACACACATTTGTTACTCTATAAATATTTCTACTACATTCCACACTTTTTTTTTTTTGTGAATGAATAGTCTATTCATTTACATATGACAGGAGATTTATAGAGTGCCAAATCAATAGACATTTCAGACAATTACATGTTGAGCTATACCTTACAGAATAGTAGATCTGCTTGTTTGGGTGAAATCTATTTTTGTTAGTGAACAGTCCTACATTCAGTCAAACTTGACTTGTTCTTGGTATCTTATGTTATGTTTTATAACATTACCAACTGGCTTGCTTGTTTACACTGAAATATAAGAGAGCTAGAATTTTAGTAAATGTGAATCTATATTTGTTTGTACTTTGAAACTCTGTTTTACAAAATCAAGAGCCCGCATGCACTCCCGTCCTAGAGAATATCTTTCGTCTGGTTACGGTAATATTCTATTTTTATCCTAGTCCGGAGCTGCCCGACAACTCTGCAATTGTTGGAATACCAGAGTTTAGACCATAAAACCAAATATTCTCACATTAGTGGCAAATGCCTTGTTGACTCATATTTTAGATATCAACTTTTAGCTAATATTATTCCTATATAAATTACTCAGCTTAATATCAAACACATAGTTGTTGTAGTCTTCATGGCGTCTCTCCGTTCCTCCCATCTTCATTTGGCTTATGGCATGTGGCAGTTAATGTCTTTGCTTCGAGATCTCCACTGGGCTGGTGGGGCCTCCAGTTCAGTGGCTCTCTGATGTGCCACACAGCATGTGTCTCCTTGGCTTGGTCTCCTCCTACTGTGGCAAAAGTCTGTTGGTGTTCGACGTGGTGTCGATTTCGTCACCTCCGCTGTCAGTCTGTGTTGTTTCTTGGTGCCCGACTTGCTCTCCATGTTGGTGAATAGCAATCTGCCCTCCTTGTCACCACAGGCTGCAGTCATCACAAGATTATTGTTAATCTGTGAGGTCTCGACCTTGTAGATCTGCTGAAAGTCAGTTCTTGCTGGTTTTGCATAGCTTGCAAGTTGCTTCTGTAGTGGTCTCCTCTTTGTTCTCCATGGTGGTGGACCTGCTTTAGGTCTGCTTTCAAAAATCTCCTTTCCAAAAAAGTTCCTTCACCCCAGAGTTCTTTTGACCAAGTATCCATCTATGGTAAAGATGAAATATTGGCCCACCCAGGGACGCCAATTATGATAGAAAAATATTAATATCCAGTCAGGGTGAAGTCAACCATTTATTGAAGAAGATTCAGCATCAGAGAAACAGCATTATCAGCATCAGAGAGCTCTGGCCTGCTGGCCAGAGCTTTGCCCTGTCGGGCAGAAGACTTCCCCTGTTCCATTATCATACAGTTCTTATAGTCCATTCTGACAGAGATGCTATTCTAAACATGTTCTTATAAGGACCTGTACTAAAGATAAAGACAACATACAAATAGTTACACACGGCACAGATTTGCTGACAGAGTGAAGTAGATGGGGGAGAGAACTCAGCTGTTAGATTGACAGTTGAGTTGAATTAGCATGTGCACTTTGAAGGCTGGTTGACCGTTCATTCAATGAGATTGAATGGAAGGAAAACAAGATAAATACACACATTTGTTACTCTATAAATATTTCTACTACAGTACTAACCAGGCCCGACCCTGCTTAGCTTCCGAGATCGGACGAGATCGGGCGTGTTCAGGGTGGTATGGCCGTAAGCGACAGTGAACCGCAGCCGGTAGGCCTTAATGGGCCAGCAGAGGCCCTTGCTATCGTGTGTGCTTCTGTCACGGCCACTCATAAACACTGATTGCTCCTTCAGTCTGGCAAAATGAAAAAGCTTACAGCACCTGGTATTCCCCGGCGGTCTCCCATCCAAGTACTAACCAGGCCCGACCCTGCTTAGCTTCCGAGATCGGACGAGATTGGGCGTGTTCAGGGTGGTATGGCCATGAGCGACAGTCAACCGCAGCCGGTAGGCCTTAATGGGCCAGCAGAGGCCCTTGCTATCGTGTGTGCTTCTGTCACGGCCACTCATAAACGACGATTGCTCCTTCAGTCTGGCAAAATGAAAAAGCTTACAGCACCTGGTATTCCCAGGCGGTCTCCCATCCAAGTACTAACCAGGCCCGACCCTGCTTAGCTTCCGAGATCGGACGAGATCGGGCGTGTTCAGGGTGGTATGGCCGTAAGCAAGTAAGGCAGCAGCCGCTAGGCCTCATATGCCAGTGTCACGCTAACGCGGAGGGGACTGGCGGGTGTCAGACCGGATGAGAAAAGCATCAGCAGAGGCTGCGGTCGTTCAGGCAGTCAGTTAAGGGGTTATCGCTTCTCGGCCTTTTGGCTAAGATCAAGTGTAGTATCTGTTCTTATCAGTTTAATATCTGATACGTCCCCTATACGGGGACTACATATTAAACGGATTTTTGGACTCGGGAGTTGAAACAGGGGCTTGCTCCGTTCACTCCACGCATCGACCCGGCATTGCAGTGCCGCTGGGAACGGTGCGCCTCCTTCTGCTTTGTCGAAAGAAACTCGCATACACAAGGGCACCTTATCGTTCTGAACGGCGTGCCCGGTGGTTTACGCCCCGCCCCCTAGGCCGTGCCCCCCATTTGTGTTAACCAACGCCCCCAAAGTGGTTGGGGGTTGGGGCGACGGGAGGAGTAGACTAATTCCGGGGTACAGGTGAAAAATCTTCAAAGTGTGGGCTGCTGAAAAAAAAAAAAACCTGCATGTGCCGTTTTGCCCGGCTCTCCGCGGGGCCCCGGGGAGCCTTGTCACCCAGCCGGGGTGCCCGCCCACAACCCAGTCAAACTCACAACCCGGCTCTCCAGCCGAACCCGGGTACCCACTATTAAGCCACCCTCCCGGAACCTTTACCAATAGCTGCGGGCGCACCGAGGCCGGGGACCTGGTGGTACGAATCCAGCTTTTTGGCAAAGCATTGTGGCCGTTTTGGGGAGCTCCCCACGCCAAAATGGGGCAACCTAAGGGGACTCCAGTCGGCCAGTTGGAGCCAAAGTAAAGTCTAGGTCTGTGTCCTGCTGCCCAACGGGGCTTTCTTCGCTGTGGGCGCCCCCTGGTGCTTCTCTAAGTTGTCCAATATTTCACTTTGACAGCAGTCTGCCAAAAGGAAAAAAAGAAGGACAAAAAAAGCTTACAGCACCTGGTATTCCCAGGCGGTCTCCCATCCAAGTACTATGATAGAAAAATATTAATATCCAGTCAGGGTGAAGTCAACCATTTATTGAAGAAGATTCAGCATCAGAGAAACAGCATTATCAGCATCAGAGAGCTCTGGCCTGCTGGCCAGAGCTTTGCCCTGTCGGGCAGAAGACTTCCCCTGTTCCATTATCATACAGTTCTTATAGTCCATTCTGACAGAGATGCTATTCTAAACATGTTCTTATAAGGACCTGTACTAAAGATAAAGACAACATACAAATAGTTACACACGGCACAGATTTGCTGACAGAGTGAAGTAGATGGGGGAGAGAACTCAGCTGTTAGATTGACAGTTGAGTTGAATTAGCATGTGCACTTTGAAGGCTGGTTGACCGTTCATTCAATGAGATTGAATGGAAGGAAAACAAGATAAATACACACATTTGTTACTCTATAAATATTTCTACTACATTCCACACTTTTTTTTTTTTGTGAATGAATAGTCTATTCATTTACATATGACAGGAGATTTATAGAGTGCCAAATCAATAGACATTTCAGACAATTACATGTTGAGCTATACCTTACAGAATAGTAGATCTGCTTGTTTGGGTGAAATCTATTTTTGTTAGTGAACAGTCCTACATTCAGTCAAACTTGACTTGTTCTTGGTATCTTATGTTATGTTTTATAACATTACCAACTGGCTTGCTTGTTTACACTGAAATATAAGAGAGCTAGAATTTTAGTAAATGTGAATCTATATTTGTTTGTACTTTGAAACTCTGTTTTACAAAATCAAGAGCCCGCATGCACTCCCGTCCTAGAGAATATCTTTCGTCTGGTTACGGTAATATTCTATTTTTATCCTAGTCCGGAGCTGCCCGACAACTCTGCAATTGTTGGAATACCAGAGTTTAGACCATAAAACCAAATATTCTCACATTAGTGGCAAATGCCTTGTTGACTCATATTTTAGATATCAACTTTTAGCTAATATTATTCCTATATAAATTACTCAGCTTAATATCAAACACATAGTTGTTGTAGTCTTCATGGCGTCTCTCCGTTCCTCCCATCTTCATTTGGCTTATGGCATGTGGCAGTTAATGTCTTTGCTTCGAGATCTCCACTGGGCTGGTGGGGCCTCCAGTTCAGTGGCTCTCTGATGTGCCACACAGCATGTGTCTCCTTGGCTTGGTCTCCTCCTACTGTGGCAAAAGTCTGTTGGTGTTCGACGTGGTGTCGATTTCGTCACCTCCGCTGTCAGTCTGTGTTGTTTCTTGGTGCCCGACTTGCTCTCCATGTTGGTGAATAGCAATCTGCCCTCCTTGTCACCACAGGCTGCAGTCATCACAAGATTATTGATAATCTGTGAGGTCTCGACCTTGTAGATCTGCTGAAAGTCAGTTCTTGCTGGTTTTGCATAGCTTGCAAGTTGCTTCTGTAGTGGTCTCCTCTTTGTTCTCCATGGTGGTGGACCTGCTTTAGGTCTGCTTTCAAAAATCTCCTTTCCAAAAAAGTTCCTTCACCCCAGAGTTCTTTTGACCAAGTATCCATCTATGGTAAAGATGAAATATTGGCCCACCCAGGGACGCCAATTATGATAGAAAAATATTAATATCCAGTCAGGGTGAAGTCAACCATTTATTGAAGAAGATTCAGCATCAGAGAAACAGCATTATCAGCATCAGAGAGCTCTGGCCTGCTGGCCAGAGCTTTGCCCTGTCGGGCAGAAGACTTCCCCTGTTCCATTATCATACAGTTCTTATAGTCCATTCTGACAGAGATGCTATTCTAAACATGTTCTTATAAGGACCTGTACTAAAGATAAAGACAACATACAAATAGTTACACACGGCACAGATTTGCTGACAGAGTGAAGTAGATGGGGGAGAGAACTCAGCTGTTAGATTGACAGTTGAGTTGAATTAGCATGTGCACTTTGAAGGCTGGTTGACCGTTCATTCAATGAGATTGAATGGAAGGAAAACAAGATAAATACACACATTTGTTACTCTATAAATATTTCTACTACAGTACTAACCAGGCCCGACCCTGCTTAGCTTCCGAGATCGGACGAGATCGGGCGTGTTCAGGGTGGTATGGCCGTAAGCGACAGTGAACCGCAGCCGGTAGGCCTTAATGGGCCAGCAGAGGCCCTTGCTATCGTGTGTGCTTCTGTCACGGCCACTCATAAACACCGATTGCTCCTTCAGTCTGGCAAAATGAAAAAGCTTACAGCACCTGGTATTCCCCGGCGGTCTCCCATCCAAGTACTAACCAGGCCCGACCCTGCTTAGCTTCCGAGATCGGACGAGATTGGGCGTGTTCAGGGTGGTATGGCCATGAGCGACAGTCAACCGCAGCCGGTAGGCCTTAATGGGCCAGCAGAGGCCCTTGCTATCGTGTGTGCTTCTGTCACGGCCACTCATAAACGACGATTGCTCCTTCAGTCTGGCAAAATGAAAAAGCTTACAGCACCTGGTATTCCCAGGCGGTCTCCCATCCAAGTACTAACCAGGCCCGACCCTGCTTAGCTTCCGAGATCGGACGAGATCGGGCGTGTTCAGGGTGGTATGGCCGTAAGCAAGTAAGGCAGCAGCCGCTAGGCCTCATATGCCAGTGTCACGCTAACGCGGAGGGGACTGGCGGGTGTCAGACCGGATGAGAAAAGCATCAGCAGAGGCTGCGGTCGTTCAGGCAGTCAGTTAAGGGGTTATCGCTTCTCGGCCTTTTGGCTAAGATCAAGTGTAGTATCTGTTCTTATCAGTTTAATATCTGATACGTCCCCTATACGGGGACTACATATTAAACGGATTTTTGGACTCGGGAGTTGAAACAGGGGCTTGCTCCGTTCACTCCACGCATCGACCCGGCATTGCAGTGCCGCTGGGAACGGTGCGCCTCCTTCTGCTTTGTCGAAAGAAACTCGCATACACAAGGGCACCTTATCGTTCTGAACGGCGTGCCCGGTGGTTTACGCCCCGCCCCCTAGGCCGTGCCCCCCATTTGTGTTAACCAACGCCCCCAAAGTGGTTGGGGGTTGGGGCGACGGGAGGAGTAGACTAATTCCGGGGTACAGGTGAAAAATCTTCAAAGTGTGGGCTGCTGAAAAAAAAAAAAAACCTGCATGTGCCGTTTTGCCCGGCTCTCCGCGGGGCCCCGGGGAGCCTTGTCACCCAGCCGGGGTGCCCGCCCACAACCCAGTCAAACTCACAACCCGGCTCTCCAGCCGAACCCGGGTACCCACTATTAAGCCACCCTCCCGGAACCTTTACCAATAGCTGCGGGCGCACCGAGGCCGGGGACCTGGTGGTACGAATCCAGCTTTTTGGCAAAGCATTGTGGCCGTTTTGGGGAGCTCCCCACGCCAAAATGGGGCAACCTAAGGGGACTCCAGTCGGCCAGTTGGAGCCAAAGTAAAGTCTAGGTCTGTGTCCTGCTGCCCAACGGGGCTTTCTTCGCTGTGGGCGCCCCCTGGTGCTTCTCTAAGTTGTCCAATATTTCACTTTGACAGCAGTCTGCCAAAAGGAAAAAAAGAAGGACAAAAAAAGCTTACAGCACCTGGTATTCCCAGGCGGTCTCCCATCCAAGTACTATGATAGAAAAATATTAATATCCAGTCAGGGTGAAGTCAACCATTTATTGAAGAAGATTCAGCATCAGAGAAACAGCATTATCAGCATCAGAGAGCTCTGGCCTGCTGGCCAGAGCTTTGCCCTGTCGGGCAGAAGACTTCCCCTGTTCCATTATCATACAGTTCTTATAGTCCATTCTGACAGAGATGCTATTCTAAACATGTTCTTATAAGGACCTGTACTAAAGATAAAGACAACATACAAATAGTTACACACGGCACAGATTTGCTGACAGAGTGAAGTAGATGGGGGAGAGAACTCAGCTGTTAGATTGACAGTTGAGTTGAATTAGCATGTGCACTTTGAAGGCTGGTTGACCGTTCATTCAATGAGATTGAATGGAAGGAAAACAAGATAAATACACACATTTGTTACTCTATAAATATTTCTACTACATTCCACACTTTTTTTTTTTTGTGAATGAATAGTCTATTCATTTACATATGACAGGAGATTTATAGAGTGCCAAATCAATAGACATTTCAGACAATTACATGTTGAGCTATACCTTACAGAATAGTAGATCTGCTTGTTTGGGTGAAATCTATTTTTGTTAGTGAACAGTCCTACATTCAGTCAAACTTGACTTGTTCTTGGTATCTTATGTTATGTTTTATAACATTACCAACTGGCTTGCTTGTTTACACTGAAATATAAGAGAGCTAGAATTTTAGTAAATGTGAATCTATATTTGTTTGTACTTTGAAACTCTGTTTTACAAAATCAAGAGCCCGCATGCACTCCCGTCCTAGAGAATATCTTTCGTCTGGTTACGGTAATATTCTATTTTTATCCTAGTCCGGAGCTGCCCGACAACTCTGCAATTGTTGGAATACCAGAGTTTAGACCATAAAACCAAATATTCTCACATTAGTGGCAAATGCCTTGTTGACTCATATTTTAGATATCAACTTTTAGCTAATATTATTCCTATATAAATTACTCAGCTTAATATCAAACACATAGTTGTTGTAGTCTTCATGGCGTCTCTCCGTTCCTCCCATCTTCATTTGGCTTATGGCATGTGGCAGTTAATGTCTTTGCTTCGAGATCTCCACTGGGCTGGTGGGGCCTCCAGTTCAGTGGCTCTCTGATGTGCCACACAGCATGTGTCTCCTTGGCTTGGTCTCCTCCTACTGTGGCAAAAGTCTGTTGGTGTTCGACGTGGTGTCGATTTCGTCACCTCCGCTGTCAGTCTGTGTTGTTTCTTGGTGCCCGACTTGCTCTCCATGTTGGTGAATAGCAATCTGCCCTCCTTGTCACCACAGGCTGCAGTCATCACAAGATTATTGTTAATCTGTGAGGTCTCGACCTTGTAGATCTGCTGAAAGTCAGTTCTTGCTGGTTTTGCATAGCTTGCAAGTTGCTTCTGTAGTGGTCTCCTCTTTGTTCTCCATGGTGGTGGACCTGCTTTAGGTCTGCTTTCAAAAATCTCCTTTCCAAAAAAGTTCCTTCACCCCAGAGTTCTTTTGACCAAGTATCCATCTATGGTAAAGATGAAATATTGGCCCACCCAGGGACGCCAATTATGATAGAAAAATATTAATATCCAGTCAGGGTGAAGTCAACCATTTATTGAAGAAGATTCAGCATCAGAGAAACAGCATTATCAGCATCAGAGAGCTCTGGCCTGCTGGCCAGAGCTTTGCCCTGTCGGGCAGAAGACTTCCCCTGTTCCATTATCATACAGTTCTTATAGTCCATTCTGACAGAGATGCTATTCTAAACATGTTCTTATAAGGACCTGTACTAAAGATAAAGACAACATACAAATAGTTACACACGGCACAGATTTGCTGACAGAGTGAAGTAGATGGGGGAGAGAACTCAGCTGTTAGATTGACAGTTGAGTTGAATTAGCATGTGCACTTTGAAGGCTGGTTGACCGTTCATTCAATGAGATTGAATGGAAGGAAAACAAGATAAATACACACATTTGTTACTCTATAAATATTTCTACTACAGTACTAACCAGGCCCGACCCTGCTTAGCTTCCGAGATCGGACGAGATCGGGCGTGTTCAGGGTGGTATGGCCGTAAGCGACAGTGAACCGCAGCCGGTAGGCCTTAATGGGCCAGCAGAGGCCCTTGCTATCGTGTGTGCTTCTGTCACGGCCACTCATAAACACTGATTGCTCCTTCAGTCTGGCAAAATGAAAAAGCTTACAGCACCTGGTATTCCCCGGCGGTCTCCCATCCAAGTACTAACCAGGCCCGACCCTGCTTAGCTTCCGAGATCGGACGAGATTGGGCGTGTTCAGGGTGGTATGGCCATGAGCGACAGTCAACCGCAGCCGGTAGGCCTTAATGGGCCAGCAGAGGCCCTTGCTATCGTGTGTGCTTCTGTCACGGCCACTCATAAACGACGATTGCTCCTTCAGTCTGGCAAAATGAAAAAGCTTACAGCACCTGGTATTCCCAGGCGGTCTCCCATCCAAGTACTAACCAGGCCCGACCCTGCTTAGCTTCCGAGATCGGACGAGATCGGGCGTGTTCAGGGTGGTATGGCCGTAAGCAAGTAAGGCAGCAGCCGCTAGGCCTCATATGCCAGTGTCACGCTAACGCGGAGGGGACTGGCGGGTGTCAGACCGGATGAGAAAAGCATCAGCAGAGGCTGCGGTCGTTCAGGCAGTCAGTTAAGGGGTTATCGCTTCTCGGCCTTTTGGCTAAGATCAAGTGTAGTATCTGTTCTTATCAGTTTAATATCTGATACGTCCCCTATACGGGGACTACATATTAAACGGATTTTTGGACTCGGGAGTTGAAACAGGGGCTTGCTCCGTTCACTCCACGCATCGACCCGGCATTGCAGTGCCGCTGGGAACGGTGCGCCTCCTTCTGCTTTGTCGAAAGAAACTCGCATACACAAGGGCACCTTATCGTTCTGAACGGCGTGCCCGGTGGTTTACGCCCCGCCCCCTAGGCCGTGCCCCCCATTTGTGTTAACCAACGCCCCCAAAGTGGTTGGGGGTTGGGGCGACGGGAGGAGTAGACTAATTCCGGGGTACAGGTGAAAAATCTTCAAAGTGTGGGCTGCTGAAAAAAAAAAAAAACCTGCATGTGCCGTTTTGCCCGGCTCTCCGCGGGGCCCCGGGGAGCCTTGTCACCCAGCCGGGGTGCCCGCCCACAACCCAGTCAAACTCACAACCCGGCTCTCCAGCCGAACCCGGGTACCCACTATTAAGCCACCCTCCCGGAACCTTTACCAATAGCTGCGGGCGCACCGAGGCCGGGGACCTGGTGGTACGAATCCAGCTTTTTGGCAAAGCATTGTGGCCGTTTTGGGGAGCTCCCCACGCCAAAATGGGGCAACCTAAGGGGACTCCAGTCGGCCAGTTGGAGCCAAAGTAAAGTCTAGGTCTGTGTCCTGCTGCCCAACGGGGCTTTCTTCGCTGTGGGCGCCCCCTGGTGCTTCTCTAAGTTGTCCAATATTTCACTTTGACAGCAGTCTGCCAAAAGGAAAAAAAGAAGGACAAAAAAAGCTTACAGCACCTGGTATTCCCAGGCGGTCTCCCATCCAAGTACTATGATAGAAAAATATTAATATCCAGTCAGGGTGAAGTCAACCATTTATTGAAGAAGATTCAGCATCAGAGAAACAGCATTATCAGCATCAGAGAGCTCTGGCCTGCTGGCCAGAGCTTTGCCCTGTCGGGCAGAAGACTTCCCCTGTTCCATTATCATACAGTTCTTATAGTCCATTCTGACAGAGATGCTATTCTAAACATGTTCTTATAAGGACCTGTACTAAAGATAAAGACAACATACAAATAGTTACACACGGCACAGATTTGCTGACAGAGTGAAGTAGATGGGGGAGAGAACTCAGCTGTTAGATTGACAGTTGAGTTGAATTAGCATGTGCACTTTGAAGGCTGGTTGACCGTTCATTCAATGAGATTGAATGGAAGGAAAACAAGATAAATACACACATTTGTTACTCTATAAATATTTCTACTACATTCCACACTTTTTTTTTTTTGTGAATGAATAGTCTATTCATTTACATATGACAGGAGATTTATAGAGTGCCAAATCAATAGACATTTCAGACAATTACATGTTGAGCTATACCTTACAGAATAGTAGATCTGCTTGTTTGGGTGAAATCTATTTTTGTTAGTGAACAGTCCTACATTCAGTCAAACTTGACTTGTTCTTGGTATCTTATGTTATGTTTTATAACATTACCAACTGGCTTGCTTGTTTACACTGAAATATAAGAGAGCTAGAATTTTAGTAAATGTGAATCTATATTTGTTTGTACTTTGAAACTCTGTTTTACAAAATCAAGAGCCCGCATGCACTCCCGTCCTAGAGAATATCTTTCGTCTGGTTACGGTAATATTCTATTTTTATCCTAGTCCGGAGCTGCCCGACAACTCTGCAATTGTTGGAATACCAGAGTTTAGACCATAAAACCAAATATTCTCACATTAGTGGCAAATGCCTTGTTGACTCATATTTTAGATATCAACTTTTAGCTAATATTATTCCTATATAAATTACTCAGCTTAATATCAAACACATAGTTGTTGTAGTCTTCATGGCGTCTCTCCGTTCCTCCCATCTTCATTTGGCTTATGGCATGTGGCAGTTAATGTCTTTGCTTCGAGATCTCCACTGGGCTGGTGGGGCCTCCAGTTCAGTGGCTCTCTGATGTGCCACACAGCATGTGTCTCCTTGGCTTGGTCTCCTCCTACTGTGGCAAAAGTCTGTTGGTGTTCGACGTGGTGTCGATTTCGTCACCTCCGCTGTCAGTCTGTGTTGTTTCTTGGTGCCCGACTTGCTCTCCATGTTGGTGAATAGCAATCTGCCCTCCTTGTCACCACAGGCTGCAGTCATCACAAGATTATTGATAATCTGTGAGGTCTCGACCTTGTAGATCTGCTGAAAGTCAGTTCTTGCTGGTTTTGCATAGCTTGCAAGTTGCTTCTGTAGTGGTCTCCTCTTTGTTCTCCATGGTGGTGGACCTGCTTTAGGTCTGCTTTCAAAAATCTCCTTTCCAAAAAAGTTCCTTCACCCCAGAGTTCTTTTGACCAAGTATCCATCTATGGTAAAGATGAAATATTGGCCCACCCAGGGACGCCAATTATGATAGAAAAATATTAATATCCAGTCAGGGTGAAGTCAACCATTTATTGAAGAAGATTCAGCATCAGAGAAACAGCATTATCAGCATCAGAGAGCTCTGGCCTGCTGGCCAGAGCTTTGCCCTGTCGGGCAGAAGACTTCCCCTGTTCCATTATCATACAGTTCTTATAGTCCATTCTGACAGAGATGCTATTCTAAACATGTTCTTATAAGGACCTGTACTAAAGATAAAGACAACATACAAATAGTTACACACGGCACAGATTTGCTGACAGAGTGAAGTAGATGGGGGAGAGAACTCAGCTGTTAGATTGACAGTTGAGTTGAATTAGCATGTGCACTTTGAAGGCTGGTTGACCGTTCATTCAATGAGATTGAATGGAAGGAAAACAAGATAAATACACACATTTGTTACTCTATAAATATTTCTACTACAGTACTAACCAGGCCCGACCCTGCTTAGCTTCCGAGATCGGACGAGATCGGGCGTGTTCAGGGTGGTATGGCCGTAAGCGACAGTGAACCGCAGCCGGTAGGCCTTAATGGGCCAGCAGAGGCCCTTGCTATCGTGTGTGCTTCTGTCACGGCCACTCATAAACACCGATTGCTCCTTCAGTCTGGCAAAATGAAAAAGCTTACAGCACCTGGTATTCCCCGGCGGTCTCCCATCCAAGTACTAACCAGGCCCGACCCTGCTTAGCTTCCGAGATCGGACGAGATTGGGCGTGTTCAGGGTGGTATGGCCATGAGCGACAGTCAACCGCAGCCGGTAGGCCTTAATGGGCCAGCAGAGGCCCTTGCTATCGTGTGTGCTTCTGTCACGGCCACTCATAAACGACGATTGCTCCTTCAGTCTGGCAAAATGAAAAAGCTTACAGCACCTGGTATTCCCAGGCGGTCTCCCATCCAAGTACTAACCAGGCCCGACCCTGCTTAGCTTCCGAGATCGGACGAGATCGGGCGTGTTCAGGGTGGTATGGCCGTAAGCAAGTAAGGCAGCAGCCGCTAGGCCTCATATGCCAGTGTCACGCTAACGCGGAGGGGACTGGCGGGTGTCAGACCGGATGAGAAAAGCATCAGCAGAGGCTGCGGTCGTTCAGGCAGTCAGTTAAGGGGTTATCGCTTCTCGGCCTTTTGGCTAAGATCAAGTGTAGTATCTGTTCTTATCAGTTTAATATCTGATACGTCCCCTATACGGGGACTACATATTAAACGGATTTTTGGACTCGGGAGTTGAAACAGGGGCTTGCTCCGTTCACTCCACGCATCGACCCGGCATTGCAGTGCCGCTGGGAACGGTGCGCCTCCTTCTGCTTTGTCGAAAGAAACTCGCATACACAAGGGCACCTTATCGTTCTGAACGGCGTGCCCGGTGGTTTACGCCCCGCCCCCTAGGCCGTGCCCCCCATTTGTGTTAACCAACGCCCCCAAAGTGGTTGGGGGTTGGGGCGACGGGAGGAGTAGACTAATTCCGGGGTACAGGTGAAAAATCTTCAAAGTGTGGGCTGCTGAAAAAAAAAAAAAACCTGCATGTGCCGTTTTGCCCGGCTCTCCGCGGGGCCCCGGGGAGCCTTGTCACCCAGCCGGGGTGCCCGCCCACAACCCAGTCAAACTCACAACCCGGCTCTCCAGCCGAACCCGGGTACCCACTATTAAGCCACCCTCCCGGAACCTTTACCAATAGCTGCGGGCGCACCGAGGCCGGGGACCTGGTGGTACGAATCCAGCTTTTTGGCAAAGCATTGTGGCCGTTTTGGGGAGCTCCCCACGCCAAAATGGGGCAACCTAAGGGGACTCCAGTCGGCCAGTTGGAGCCAAAGTAAAGTCTAGGTCTGTGTCCTGCTGCCCAACGGGGCTTTCTTCGCTGTGGGCGCCCCCTGGTGCTTCTCTAAGTTGTCCAATATTTCACTTTGACAACAGTCTGCCAAAAGGAAAAAAAGAAGGACAAAAAAAGCTTACAGCACCTGGTATTCCCAGGCGGTCTCCCATCCAAGTACTAACCAGGCCCGACCCTGCTTAGCTTCCGAGATCGGACGAGATCGGGCGTGTTCAGGGTGGTATGGCCGTAAGCGACAGTGAACCGCAGCCGGTAGGCCTTAATGGGCCAGCAGAGGCCCTTGCTATCGTGTGTGCTTCTGTCACGGCCACTCATAAACACCGGTTGCTCCTTCAGTCTGGCAAAATGAAAAAGCTTACAGCACCTGGTATTCCCCGGCGGTCTCCCATCCAAGTACTAACCAGGCCCGACCCTGCTTAGCTTCCGAGATCGGACGAGATTGGGCGTGTTCAGGGTGGTATGGCCATGAGCGACAGTCAACCGCAGCCGGTAGGCCTTAATGGGCCAGCAGAGGCCCTTGCTATCGTGTGTGCTTCTGTCACGGCCACTCATAAACGACGATTGCTCCTTCAGTCTGGCAAAATGAAAAAGCTTACAGCACCTGGTATTCCCAGGCGGTCTCCCATCCAAGTACTAACCAGGCCCGACCCTGCTTAGCTTCCGAGATCGGACGAGATCGGGCGTGTTCAGGGTGGTATGGCCGTAAGCAAGTAAGGCAGCAGCCGCTAGGCCTCATATGCCAGTGTCACGCTAACGCGGAGGGGACTGGCGGGTGTCAGACCGGATGAGAAAAGCATCAGCAGAGGCTGCGGTCGTTCAGGCAGTCAGTTAAGGGGTTATCGCTTCTCGGCCTTTTGGCTAAGATCAAGTGTAGTATCTGTTCTTATCAGTTTAATATCTGATACGTCCCCTATACGGGGACTACATATTAAACGGATTTTTGGACTCGGGAGTTGAAACAGGGGCTTGCTCCGTTCACTCCACGCATCGACCCGGCATTGCAGTGCCGCTGGGAACGGTGCGCCTCCTTCTGCTTTGTCGAAAGAAACTCGCATACACAAGGGCACCTTATCGTTCTGAACGGCGTGCCCGGTGGTTTACGCCCCGCCCCCTAGGCCGTGCCCCCCATTTGTGTTAACCAACGCCCCCAAAGTGGTTGGGGGTTGGGGCGACGGGAGGAGTAGACTAATTCCGGGGTACAGGTGAAAAATCTTCAAAGTGTGGGCTGCTGAAAAAAAAAAAAAACCTGCATGTGCCGTTTTGCCCGGCTCTCCGCGGGGCCCCGGGGAGCCTTGTCACCCAGCCGGGGTGCCCGCCCACAACCCAGTCAAACTCACAACCCGGCTCTCCAGCCGAACCCGGGTACCCACTATTAAGCCACCCTCCCGGAACCTTTACCAATAGCTGCGGGCGCACCGAGGCCGGGGACCTGGTGGTACGAATCCAGCTTTTTGGCAAAGCATTGTGGCCGTTTTGGGGAGCTCCCCACGCCAAAATGGGGCAACCTAAGGGGACTCCAGTCGGCCAGTTGGAGCCAAAGTAAAGTCTAGGTCTGTGTCCTGCTGCCCAACGGGGCTTTCTTCGCTGTGGGCGCCCCCTGGTGCTTCTCTAAGTTGTCCAATATTTCACTTTGACAGCAGTCTGCCAAAAGGAAAAAAAGAAGGACAAAAAAAGCTTACAGCACCTGGTATTCCCAGGCGGTCTCCCATCCAAGTACTATGATAGAAAAATATTAATATCCAGTCAGGGTGAAGTCAACCATTTATTGAAGAAGATTCAGCATCAGAGAAACAGCATTATCAGCATCAGAGAGCTCTGGCCTGCTGGCCAGAGCTTTGCCCTGTCGGGCAGAAGACTTCCCCTGTTCCATTATCATACAGTTCTTATAGTCCATTCTGACAGAGATGCTATTCTAAACATGTTCTTATAAGGACCTGTACTAAAGATAAAGACAACATACAAATAGTTACACACGGCACAGATTTGCTGACAGAGTGAAGTAGATGGGGGAGAGAACTCAGCTGTTAGATTGACAGTTGAGTTGAATTAGCATGTGCACTTTGAAGGCTGGTTGACCGTTCATTCAATGAGATTGAATGGAAGGAAAACAAGATAAATACACACATTTGTTACTCTATAAATATTTCTACTACATTCCACACTTTTTTTTTTTTGTGAATGAATAGTCTATTCATTTACATATGACAGGAGATTTATAGAGTGCCAAATCAATAGACATTTCAGACAATTACATGTTGAGCTATACCTTACAGAATAGTAGATCTGCTTGTTTGGGTGAAATCTATTTTTGTTAGTGAACAGTCCTACATTCAGTCAAACTTGACTTGTTCTTGGTATCTTATGTTATGTTTTATAACATTACCAACTGGCTTGCTTGTTTACACTGAAATATAAGAGAGCTAGAATTTTAGTAAATGTGAATCTATATTTGTTTGTACTTTGAAACTCTGTTTTACAAAATCAAGAGCCCGCATGCACTCCCGTCCTAGAGAATATCTTTCGTCTGGTTACGGTAATATTCTATTTTTATCCTAGTCCGGAGCTGCCCGACAACTCTGCAATTGTTGGAATACCAGAGTTTAGACCATAAAACCAAATATTCTCACATTAGTGGCAAATGCCTTGTTGACTCATATTTTAGATATCAACTTTTAGCTAATATTATTCCTATATAAATTACTCAGCTTAATATCAAACACATAGTTGTTGTAGTCTTCATGGCGTCTCTCCGTTCCTCCCATCTTCATTTGGCTTATGGCATGTGGCAGTTAATGTCTTTGCTTCGAGATCTCCACTGGGCTGGTGGGGCCTCCAGTTCAGTGGCTCTCTGATGTGCCACACAGCATGTGTCTCCTTGGCTTGGTCTCCTCCTACTGTGGCAAAAGTCTGTTGGTGTTCGACGTGGTGTCGATTTCGTCACCTCCGCTGTCAGTCTGTGTTGTTTCTTGGTGCCCGACTTGCTCTCCATGTTGGTGAATAGCAATCTGCCCTCCTTGTCACCACAGGCTGCAGTCATCACAAGATTATTGTTAATCTGTGAGGTCTCGACCTTGTAGATCTGCTGAAAGTCAGTTCTTGCTGGTTTTGCATAGCTTGCAAGTTGCTTCTGTAGTGGTCTCCTCTTTGTTCTCCATGGTGGTGGACCTGCTTTAGGTCTGCTTTCAAAAATCTCCTTTCCAAAAAAGTTCCTTCACCCCAGAGTTCTTTTGACCAAGTATCCATCTATGGTAAAGATGAAATATTGGCCCACCCAGGGACGCCAATTATGATAGAAAAATATTAATATCCAGTCAGGGTGAAGTCAACCATTTATTGAAGAAGATTCAGCATCAGAGAAACAGCATTATCAGCATCAGAGAGCTCTGGCCTGCTGGCCAGAGCTTTGCCCTGTCGGGCAGAAGACTTCCCCTGTTCCATTATCATACAGTTCTTATAGTCCATTCTGACAGAGATGCTATTCTAAACATGTTCTTATAAGGACCTGTACTAAAGATAAAGACAACATACAAATAGTTACACACGGCACAGATTTGCTGACAGAGTGAAGTAGATGGGGGAGAGAACTCAGCTGTTAGATTGACAGTTGAGTTGAATTAGCATGTGCACTTTGAAGGCTGGTTGACCGTTCATTCAATGAGATTGAATGGAAGGAAAACAAGATAAATACACACATTTGTTACTCTATAAATATTTCTACTACAGTACTAACCAGGCCCGACCCTGCTTAGCTACCGAGATCGGACGAGATCGGGCGTGTTCAGGGTGGTATGGCCGTAAGCGACAGTGAACCGCAGCCGGTAGGCCTTAATGGGCCAGCAGAGGCCCTTGCTATCGTGTGTGCTTCTGTCACGGCCACTCATAAACACCGATTGCTCCTTCAGTCTGGCAAAATGAAAAAGCTTACAGCACCTGGTATTCCCCGGCGGTCTCCCATCCAAGTACTAACCAGGCCCGACCCTGCTTAGCTTCCGAGATCGGACGAGATTGGGCGTGTTCAGGGTGGTATGGCCATGAGCGACAGTCAACCGCAGCCGGTAGGCCTTAATGGGCCAGCAGAGGCCCTTGCTATCGTGTGTGCTTCTGTCACGGCCACTCATAAACGACGATTGCTCCTTCAGTCTGGCAAAATGAAAAAGCTTACAGCACCTGGTATTCCCAGGCGGTCTCCCATCCAAGTACTAACCAGGCCCGACCCTGCTTAGATTCCGAGATCGGACGAGATCGGGCGTGTTCAGGGTGGTATGGCCGTAAGCAAGTAAGGCAGCAGCCGCTAGGCCTCATATGCCAGTGTCACGCTAACGCGGAGGGGACTGGCGGGTGTCAGACCGGATGAGAAAAGCATCAGCAGAGGCTGCGGTCGTTCAGGCAGTCAGTTAAGGGGTTATCGCTTCTCGGCCTTTTGGCTAAGATCAAGTGTAGTATCTGTTCTTATCAGTTTAATATCTGATACGTCCCCTATACGGGGACTACATATTAAACGGATTTTTGGACTCGGGAGTTGAAACAGGGGCTTGCTCCGTTCACTCCACGCATCGACCCGGCATTGCAGTGCCGCTGGGAACGGTGCGCCTCCTTCTGCTTTGTCGAAAGAAACTCGCATACACAAGGGCACCTTATCGTTCTGAACGGCGTGCCCGGTGGTTTACGCCCCGCCCCCTAGGCCGTGCCCCCCATTTGTGTTAACCAACGCCCCCAAAGTGGTTGGGGGTTGGGGCGACGGGAGGAGTAGACTAATTCCGGGGTACAGGTGAAAAATCTTCAAAGTGTGGGCTGCTGAAAAAAAAAAAAAACCTGCATGTGCCGTTTTGCCCGGCTCTCCGCGGGGCCCCGGGGAGCCTTGTCACCCAGCCGGGGTGCCCGCCCACAACCCAGTCAAACTCACAACCCGGCTCTCCAGCCGAACCCGGGTACCCACTATTAAGCCACCCTCCCGGAACCTTTACCAATAGCTGCGGGCGCACCGAGGCCGGGGACCTGGTGGTACGAATCCAGCTTTTTGGCAAAGCATTGTGGCCGTTTTGGGGAGCTCCCCACGCCAAAATGGGGCAACCTAAGGGGACTCCAGTCGGCCAGTTGGAGCCAAAGTAAAGTCTAGGTCTGTGTCCTGCTGCCCAACGGGGCTTTCTTCGCTGTGGGCGCCCCCTGGTGCTTCTCTAAGTTGTCCAATATTTCACTTTGACAGCAGTCTGCCAAAAGGAAAAAAAGAAGGACAAAAAAAGCTTACAGCACCTGGTATTCCCAGGCGGTCTCCCATCCAAGTACTATGATAGAAAAATATTAATATCCAGTCAGGGTGAAGTCAACCATTTATTGAAGAAGATTCAGCATCAGAGAAACAGCATTATCAGCATCAGAGAGCTCTGGCCTGCTGGCCAGAGCTTTGCCCTGTCGGGCAGAAGACTTCCCCTGTTCCATTATCATACAGTTCTTATAGTCCATTCTGACAGAGATGCTATTCTAAACATGTTCTTATAAGGACCTGTACTAAAGATAAAGACAACATACAAATAGTTACACACGGCACAGATTTGCTGACAGAGTGAAGTAGATGGGGGAGAGAACTCAGCTGTTAGATTGACAGTTGAGTTGAATTAGCATGTGCACTTTGAAGGCTGGTTGACCGTTCATTCAATGAGATTGAATGGAAGGAAAACAAGATAAATACACACATTTGTTACTCTATAAATATTTCTACTACATTCCACACTTTTTTTTTTTTGTGAATGAATAGTCTATTCATTTACATATGACAGGAGATTTATAGAGTGCCAAATCAATAGACATTTCAGACAATTACATGTTGAGCTATACCTTACAGAATAGTAGATCTGCTTGTTTGGGTGAAATCTATTTTTGTTAGTGAACAGTCCTACATTCAGTCAAACTTGACTTGTTCTTGGTATCTTATGTTATGTTTTATAACATTACCAACTGGCTTGCTTGTTTACACTGAAATATAAGAGAGCTAGAATTTTAGTAAATGTGAATCTATATTTGTTTGTACTTTGAAACTCTGTTTTACAAAATCAAGAGCCCGCATGCACTCCCGTCCTAGAGAATATCTTTCGTCTGGTTACGGTAATATTCTATTTTTATCCTAGTCCGGAGCTGCCCGACAACTCTGCAATTGTTGGAATACCAGAGTTTAGACCATAAAACCAAATATTCTCACATTAGTGGCAAATGCCTTGTTGACTCATATTTTAGATATCAACTTTTAGCTAATATTATTCCTATATAAATTACTCAGCTTAATATCAAACACATAGTTGTTGTAGTCTTCATGGCGTCTCTCCGTTCCTCCCATCTTCATTTGGCTTATGGCATGTGGCAGTTAATGTCTTTGCTTCGAGATCTCCACTGGGCTGGTGGGGCCTCCAGTTCAGTGGCTCTCTGATGTGCCACACAGCATGTGTCTCCTTGGCTTGGTCTCCTCCTACTGTGGCAAAAGTCTGTTGGTGTTCGACGTGGTGTCGATTTCGTCACCTCCGCTGTCAGTCTGTGTTGTTTCTTGGTGCCCGACTTGCTCTCCATGTTGGTGAATAGCAATCTGCCCTCCTTGTCACCACAGGCTGCAGTCATCACAAGATTATTGTTAATCTGTGAGGTCTCGACCTTGTAGATCTGCTGAAAGTCAGTTCTTGCTGGTTTTGCATAGCTTGCAAGTTGCTTCTGTAGTGGTCTCCTCTTTGTTCTCCATGGTGGTGGACCTGCTTTAGGTCTGCTTTCAAAAATCTCCTTTCCAAAAAAGTTCCTTCACCCCAGAGTTCTTTTGACCAAGTATCCATCTATGGTAAAGATGAAATATTGGCCCACCCAGGGACGCCAATTATGATAGAAAAATATTAATATCCAGTCAGGGTGAAGTCAACCATTTATTGAAGAAGATTCAGCATCAGAGAAACAGCATTATCAGCATCAGAGAGCTCTGGCCTGCTGGCCAGAGCTTTGCCCTGTCGGGCAGAAGACTTCCCCTGTTCCATTATCATACAGTTCTTATAGTCCATTCTGACAGAGATGCTATTCTAAACATGTTCTTATAAGGACCTGTACTAAAGATAAAGACAACATACAAATAGTTACACACGGCACAGATTTGCTGACAGAGTGAAGTAGATGGGGGAGAGAACTCAGCTGTTAGATTGACAGTTGAGTTGAATTAGCATGTGCACTTTGAAGGCTGGTTGACCGTTCATTCAATGAGATTGAATGGAAGGAAAACAAGATAAATACACACATTTGTTACTCTATAAATATTTCTACTACAGTACTAACCAGGCCCGACCCTGCTTAGCTTCCGAGATCGGACGAGATCGGGCGTGTTCAGGGTGGTATGGCCGTAAGCGACAGTGAACCGCAGCCGGTAGGCCTTAATGGGCCAGCAGAGGCCCTTGCTATCGTGTGTGCTTCTGTCACGGCCACTCATAAACACCGATTGCTCCTTCAGTCTGGCAAAATGAAAAAGCTTACAGCACCTGGTATTCCCCGGCGGTCTCCCATCCAAGTACTAACCAGGCCCGACCCTGCTTAGCTTCCGAGATCGGACGAGATTGGGCGTGTTCAGGGTGGTATGGCCATGAGCGACAGTCAACCGCAGCCGGTAGGCCTTAATGGGCCAGCAGAGGCCCTTGCTATCGTGTGTGCTTCTGTCACGGCCACTCATAAACGACGATTGCTCCTTCAGTCTGGCAAAATGAAAAAGCTTACAGCACCTGGTATTCCCAGGCGGTCTCCCATCCAAGTACTAACCAGGCCCGACCCTGCTTAGCTTCCGAGATCGGACGAGATCGGGCGTGTTCAGGGTGGTATGGCCGTAAGCAAGTAAGGCAGCAGCCGCTAGGCCTCATATGCCAGTGTCACGCTAACGCGGAGGGGACTGGCGGGTGTCAGACCGGATGAGAAAAGCATCAGCAGAGGCTGCGGTCGTTCAGGCAGTCAGTTAAGGGGTTATCGCTTCTCGGCCTTTTGGCTAAGATCAAGTGTAGTATCTGTTCTTATCAGATTAATATCTGATACGTCCCCTATACGGGGACTACATATTAAACGGATTTTTGGACTCGGGAGTTGAAACAGGGGCTTGCTCCGTTCACTCCACGCATCGACCCGGCATTGCAGTGCCGCTGGGAACGGTGCGCCTCCTTCTGCTTTGTCGAAAGAAACTCGCATCCACAAGGGCACCTTATCGTGCTGAACGGCGTGCCCGGTGGTTTACGCCCCGCCCCCTAGGCCGTGCCCCCCATTTGTGTTAACCAACGCCCCCAAAGTGGTTGGGGGTTGGGGCGACGGGAGGAGTAGACTAATTCCGGGGTACAGGTGAAAAATCTTCAAAGTGTGGGCTGCTGAAAAAAAAAAAAAACCTGCATGTGCCGTTTTGCCCGGCTCTCCGCGGGGCCCCGGGGAGCCTTGTCACCCAGCCGGGGTGCCCGCCCACAACCCAGTCAAACTCACAACCCGGCTCTCCAGCCGAACCCGGGTACCCACTATTAAGCCACCCTCCCGGAACCTTTACCAATAGCTGCGGGCGCACCGAGGCCGGGGACCTGGTGGTACGAATCCAGCTTTTTGGCAAAGCATTGTGGCCGTTTTGGGGAGCTCCCCACGCCAAAATGGGGCAACCTAAGGGGACTCCAGTCGGCCAGTTGGAGCCAAAGTAAAGTCTAGGTCTGTGTCCTGCTGCCCAACGGGGCTTTCTTCGCTGTGGGCGCCCCCTGGTGCTTCTCTAAGTTGTCCAATATTTCACTTTGACAACAGTCTGCCAAAAGGAAAAAAAGAAGGACAAAAAAAGCTTACAGCACCTGGTATTCCCAGGCGGTCTCCCATCCAAGTACTAACCAGGCCCGACCCTGCTTAGCTTCCGAGATCGGACGAGATCGGGCGTGTTCAGGGTGGTATGGCCGTAAGCGACAGTGAACCGCAGCCGGTAGGCCTTAATGGGCCAGCAGAGGCCCTTGCTATCGTGTGTGCTTCTGTCACGGCCACTCATAAACACCGGTTGCTCCTTCAGTCTGGCAAAATGAAAAAGCTTACAGCACCTGGTATTCCCCGGCGGTCTCCCATCCAAGTACTAACCAGGCCCGACCCTGCTTAGCTTCCGAGATCGGACGAGATTGGGCGTGTTCAGGGTGGTATGGCCATGAGCGACAGTCAACCGCAGCCGGTAGGCCTTAATGGGCCAGCAGAGGCCCTTGCTATCGTGTGTGCTTCTGTCACGGCCACTCATAAACGACGATTGCTCCTTCAGTCTGGCAAAATGAAAAAGCTTACAGCACCTGGTATTCCCAGGCGGTCTCCCATCCAAGTACTAACCAGGCCCGACCCTGCTTAGCTTCCGAGATCGGACGAGATCGGGCGTGTTCAGGGTGGTATGGCCGTAAGCAAGTAAGGCAGCAGCCGCTAGGCCTCATATGCCAGTGTCACGCTAACGCGGAGGGGACTGGCGGGTGTCAGACCGGATGAGAAAAGCATCAGCAGAGGCTGCGGTCGTTCAGGCAGTCAGTTAAGGGGTTATCGCTTCTCGGCCTTTTGGCTAAGATCAAGTGTAGTATCTGTTCTTATCAGTTTAATATCTGATACGTCCCCTATACGGGGACTACATATTAAACGGATTTTTGGACTCGGGAGTTGAAACAGGGGCTTGCTCCGTTCACTCCACGCATCGACCCGGCATTGCAGTGCCGCTGGGAACGGTGCGCCTCCTTCTGCTTTGTCGAAAGAAACTCGCATACACAAGGGCACCTTATCGTTCTGAACGGCGTGCCCGGTGGTTTACGCCCCGCCCCCTAGGCCGTGCCCCCCATTTGTGTTAACCAACGCCCCCAAAGTGGTTGGGGGTTGGGGCGACGGGAGGAGTAGACTAATTCCGGGGTACAGGTGAAAAATCTTCAAAGTGTGGGCTGCTGAAAAAAAAAAAAACCTGCATGTGCCGTTTTGCCCGGCTCTCCGCGGGGCCCCGGGGAGCCTTGTCACCCAGCCGGGGTGCCCGCCCACAACCCAGTCAAACTCACAACCCGGCTCTCCAGCCGAACCCGGGTACCCACTATTAAGCCACCCTCCCGGAACCTTTACCAATAGCTGCGGGCGCACCGAGGCCGGGGACCTGGTGGTACGAATCCAGCTTTTTGGCAAAGCATTGTGGCCGTTTTGGGGAGCTCCCCACGCCAAAATGGGGCAACCTAAGGGGACTCCAGTCGGCCAGTTGGAGCCAAAGTAAAGTCTAGGTCTGTGTCCTGCTGCCCAACGGGGCTTTCTTCGCTGTGGGCGCCCCCTGGTGCTTCTCTAAGTTGTCCAATATTTCACTTTGACAACAGTCTGCCAAAAGGAAAAAAAGAAGGACAAAAAAAGCTTACAGCACCTGGTATTCCCAGGCGGTCTCCCATCCAAGTACTAACCAGGCCCGACCCTGCTTAGCTTCCGAGATCGGACGAGATCGGGCGTGTTCAGGGTGGTATGGCCGTAAGCGACAGTGAACCGCAGCCGGTAGGCCTTAATGGGCCAGCAGAGGCCCTTGCTATCGTGTGTGCTTCTGTCACGGCCACTCATAAACACCGGTTGCTCCTTCAGTCTGGCAAAATGAAAAAGCTTACAGCACCTGGTATTCCCCGGCGGTCTCCCATCCAAGTACTAACCAGGCCCGACCCTGCTTAGCTTCCGAGATCGGACGAGATTGGGCGTGTTCAGGGTGGTATGGCCATGAGCGACAGTCAACCGCAGCCGGTAGGCCTTAATGGGCCAGCAGAGGCCCTTGCTATCGTGTGTGCTTCTGTCACGGCCACTCATAAACGACGATTGCTCCTTCAGTCTGGCAAAATGAAAAAGCTTACAGCACCTGGTATTCCCAGGCGGTCTCCCATCCAAGTACTAACCAGGCCCGACCCTGCTTAGCTTCCGAGATCGGACGAGATCGGGCGTGTTCAGGGTGGTATGGCCGTAAGCAAGTAAGGCAGCAGCCGCTAGGCCTCATATGCCAGTGTCACGCTAACGCGGAGGGGACTGGCGGGTGTCAGACCGGATGAGAAAAGCATCAGCAGAGGCTGCGGTCGTTCAGGCAGTCAGTTAAGGGGTTATCGCTTCTCGGCCTTTTGGCTAAGATCAAGTGTAGTATCTGTTCTTATCAGTTTAATATCTGATACGTCCCCTATACGGGGACTACATATTAAACGGATTTTTGGACTCGGGAGTTGAAACAGGGGCTTGCTCCGTTCACTCCACGCATCGACCCGGCATTGCAGTGCCGCTGGGAACGGTGCGCCTCCTTCTGCTTTGTCGAAAGAAACTCGCATACACAAGGGCACCTTATCGTTCTGAACGGTGTGCCCGGTGGTTTACGCCCCGCCCCCTAGGCCGTGCCCCCCATTTGTGTTAACCAACGCCCCCAAAGTGGTTGGGGGTTGGGGCGACGGGAGGAGTAGACTAATTCCGGGGTACAGGTGAAAAATCTTCAAAGTGTGGGCTGCTGAAAAAAAAAAAAAACCTGCATGTGCCGTTTTGCCCGGCTCTCCGCGGGGCCCCGGGGAGCCTTGTCACCCAGCCGGGGTGCCCGCCCACAACCCAGTCAAACTCACAACCCGGCTCTCCAGCCGAACCCGGGTACCCACTATTAAGCCACCCTCCCGGAACCTTTACCAATAGCTGCGGGCGCACCGAGGCCGGGGACCTGGTGGTACGAATCCAGCTTTTTGGCAAAGCATTGTGGCCGTTTTGGGGAGCTCCCCACGCCAAAATGGGGCAACCTAAGGGGACTCCAGTCGGCCAGTTGGAGCCAAAGTAAAGTCTAGGTCTGTGTCCTGCTGCCCAACGGGGCTTTCTTCGCTGTGGGCGCCCCCTGGTGCTTCTCTAAGTTGTCCAATATTTCACTTTGACAGCAGTCTGCCAAAAGGAAAAAAAGAAGGACAAAAAAAGCTTACAGCACCTGGTATTCCCAGGCGGTCTCCCATCCAAGTACTATGATAGAAAAATATTAATATCCAGTCAGGGTGAAGTCAACCATTTATTGAAGAAGATTCAGCATCAGAGAAACAGCATTATCAGCATCAGAGAGCTCTGGCCTGCTGGCCAGAGCTTTGCCCTGTCGGGCAGAAGACTTCCCCTGTTCCATTATCATACAGTTCTTATAGTCCATTCTGACAGAGATGCTATTCTAAACATGTTCTTATAAGGACCTGTACTAAAGATAAAGACAACATACAAATAGTTACACACGGCACAGATTTGCTGACAGAGTGAAGTAGATGGGGGAGAGAACTCAGCTGTTAGATTGACAGTTGAGTTGAATTAGCATGTGCACTTTGAAGGCTGGTTGACCGTTCATTCAATGAGATTGAATGGAAGGAAAACAAGATAAATACACACATTTGTTACTCTATAAATATTTCTACTACATTCCACACTTTTTTTTTTTTGTGAATGAATAGTCTATTCATTTACATATGACAGGAGATTTATAGAGTGCCAAATCAATAGACATTTCAGACAATTACATGTTGAGCTATACCTTACAGAATAGTAGATCTGCTTGTTTGGGTGAAATCTATTTTTGTTAGTGAACAGTCCTACATTCAGTCAAACTTGACTTGTTCTTGGTATCTTATGTTATGTTTTATAACATTACCAACTGGCTTGCTTGTTTACACTGAAATATAAGAGAGCTAGAATTTTAGTAAATGTGAATCTATATTTGTTTGTACTTTGAAACTCTGTTTTACAAAATCAAGAGCCCGCATGCACTCCCGTCCTAGAGAATATCTTTCGTCTGGTTACGGTAATATTCTATTTTTATCCTAGTCCGGAGCTGCCCGACAACTCTGCAATTGTTGGAATACCAGAGTTTAGACCATAAAACCAAATATTCTCACATTAGTGGCAAATGCCTTGTTGACTCATATTTTAGATATCAACTTTTAGCTAATATTATTCCTATATAAATTACTCAGCTTAATATCAAACACATAGTTGTTGTAGTCTTCATGGCGTCTCTCCGTTCCTCCCATCTTCATTTGGCTTATGGCATGTGGCAGTTAATGTCTTTGCTTCGAGATCTCCACTGGGCTGGTGGGGCCTCCAGTTCAGTGGCTCTCTGATGTGCCACACAGCATGTGTCTCCTTGGCTTGGTCTCCTCCTACTGTGGCAAAAGTCTGTTGGTGTTCGACGTGGTGTCGATTTCGTCACCTCCGCTGTCAGTCTGTGTTGTTTCTTGGTGCCCGACTTGCTCTCCATGTTGGTGAATAGCAATCTGCCCTCCTTGTCACCACAGGCTGCAGTCATCACAAGATTATTGTTAATCTGTGAGGTCTCGACCTTGTAGATCTGCTGAAAGTCAGTTCTTGCTGGTTTTGCATAGCTTGCAAGTTGCTTCTGTAGTGGTCTCCTCTTTGTTCTCCATGGTGGTGGACCTGCTTTAGGTCTGCTTTCAAAAATCTCCTTTCCAAAAAAGTTCCTTCACCCCAGAGTTCTTTTGACCAAGTATCCATCTATGGTAAAGATGAAATATTGGCCCACCCAGGGACGCCAATTATGATAGAAAAATATTAATATCCAGTCAGGGTGAAGTCAACCATTTATTGAAGAAGATTCAGCATCAGAGAAACAGCATTATCAGCATCAGAGAGCTCTGGCCTGCTGGCCAGAGCTTTGCCCTGTCGGGCAGAAGACTTCCCCTGTTCCATTATCATACAGTTCTTATAGTCCATTCTGACAGAGATGCTATTCTAAACATGTTCTTATAAGGACCTGTACTAAAGATAAAGACAACATACAAATAGTTACACACGGCACAGATTTGCTGACAGAGTGAAGTAGATGGGGGAGAGAACTCAGCTGTTAGATTGACAGTTGAGTTGAATTAGCATGTGCACTTTGAAGGCTGGTTGACCGTTCATTCAATGAGATTGAATGGAAGGAAAACAAGATAAATACACACATTTGTTACTCTATAAATATTTCTACTACAGTACTAACCAGGCCCGACCCTGCTTAGCTACCGAGATCGGACGAGATCGGGCGTGTTCAGGGTGGTATGGCCGTAAGCGACAGTGAACCGCAGCCGGTAGGCCTTAATGGGCCAGCAGAGGCCCTTGCTATCGTGTGTGCTTCTGTCACGGCCACTCATAAACACCGATTGCTCCTTCAGTCTGGCAAAATGAAAAAGCTTACAGCACCTGGTATTCCCCGGCGGTCTCCCATCCAAGTACTAACCAGGCCCGACCCTGCTTAGCTTCCGAGATCGGACGAGATTGGGCGTGTTCAGGGTGGTATGGCCATGAGCGACAGTCAACCGCAGCCGGTAGGCCTTAATGGGCCAGCAGAGGCCCTTGCTATCGTGTGTGCTTCTGTCACGGCCACTCATAAACGACGATTGCTCCTTCAGTCTGGCAAAATGAAAAAGCTTACAGCACCTGGTATTCCCAGGCGGTCTCCCATCCAAGTACTAACCAGGCCCGACCCTGCTTAGCTTCCGAGATCGGACGAGATCGGGCGTGTTCAGGGTGGTATGGCCGTAAGCAAGTAAGGCAGCAGCCGCTAGGCCTCATATGCCAGTGTCACGCTAACGCGGAGGGGACTGGCGGGTGTCAGACCGGATGAGAAAAGCATCAGCAGAGGCTGCGGTCGTTCAGGCAGTCAGTTAAGGGGTTATCGCTTCTCGGCCTTTTGGCTAAGATCAAGTGTAGTATCTGTTCTTATCAGATTAATATCTGATACGTCCCCTATACGGGGACTACATATTAAACGGATTTTTGGACTCGGGAGTTGAAACAGGGGCTTGCTCCGTTCACTCCACGCATCGACCCGGCATTGCAGTGCCGCTGGGAACGGTGCGCCTCCTTCTGCTTTGTCGAAAGAAACTCGCATCCACAAGGGCACCTTATCGTTCTGAACGGCGTGCCCGGTGGTTTACGCCCCGCCCCCTAGGCCGTGCCCCCCATTTGTGTTAACCAACGCCCCCAAAGTGGTTGGGGGTTGGGGCGACGGGAGGAGTAGACTAATTCCGGGGTACAGGTGAAAAATCTTCAAAGTGTGGGCTGCTGAAAAAAAAAAAAAACCTGCATGTGCCGTTTTGCCCGGCTCTCCGCGGGGCCCCGGGGAGCCTTGTCACCCAGCCGGGGTGCCCGCCCACAACCCAGTCAAACTCACAACCCGGCTCTCCAGCCGAACCCGGGTACCCACTATTAAGCCACCCTCCCGGAACCTTTACCAATAGCTGCGGGCGCACCGAGGCCGGGGACCTGGTGGTACGAATCCAGCTTTTTGGCAAAGCATTGTGGCCGTTTTGGGGAGCTCCCCACGCCAAAATGGGGCAACCTAAGGGGACTCCAGTCGGCCAGTTGGAGCCAAAGTAAAGTCTAGGTCTGTGTCCTGCTGCCCAACGGGGCTTTCTTCGCTGTGGGCGCCCCCTGGTGCTTCTCTAAGTTGTCCAATATTTCACTTTGACAGCAGTCTGCCAAAAGGAAAAAAAGAAGGACAAAAAAAGCTTACAGCACCTGGTATTCCCAGGCGGTCTCCCATCCAAGTACTATGATAGAAAAATATTAATATCCAGTCAGGGTGAAGTCAACCATTTATTGAAGAAGATTCAGCATCAGAGAAACAGCATTATCAGCATCAGAGAGCTCTGGCCTGCTGGCCAGAGCTTTGCCCTGTCGGGCAGAAGACTTCCCCTGTTCCATTATCATACAGTTCTTATAGTCCATTCTGACAGAGATGCTATTCTAAACATGTTCTTATAAGGACCTGTACTAAAGATAAAGACAACATACAAATAGTTACACACGGCACAGATTTGCTGACAGAGTGAAGTAGATGGGGGAGAGAACTCAGCTGTTAGATTGACAGTTGAGTTGAATTAGCATGTGCACTTTGAAGGCTGGTTGACCGTTCATTCAATGAGATTGAATGGAAGGAAAACAAGATAAATACACACATTTGTTACTCTATAAATATTTCTACTACATTCCACACTTTTTTTTTTTTGTGAATGAATAGTCTATTCATTTACATATGACAGGAGATTTATAGAGTGCCAAATCAATAGACATTTCAGACAATTACATGTTGAGCTATACCTTACAGAATAGTAGATCTGCTTGTTTGGGTGAAATCTATTTTTGTTAGTGAACAGTCCTACATTCAGTCAAACTTGACTTGTTCTTGGTATCTTATGTTATGTTTTATAACATTACCAACTGGCTTGCTTGTTTACACTGAAATATAAGAGAGCTAGAATTTTAGTAAATGTGAATCTATATTTGTTTGTACTTTGAAACTCTGTTTTACAAAATCAAGAGCCCGCATGCACTCCCGTCCTAGAGAATATCTTTCGTCTGGTTACGGTAATATTCTATTTTTATCCTAGTCCGGAGCTGCCCGACAACTCTGCAATTGTTGGAATACCAGAGTTTAGACCATAAAACCAAATATTCTCACATTAGTGGCAAATGCCTTGTTGACTCATATTTTAGATATCAACTTTTAGCTAATATTATTCCTATATAAATTACTCAGCTTAATATCAAACACATAGTTGTTGTAGTCTTCATGGCGTCTCTCCGTTCCTCCCATCTTCATTTGGCTTATGGCATGTGGCAGTTAATGTCTTTGCTTCGAGATCTCCACTGGGCTGGTGGGGCCTCCAGTTCAGTGGCTCTCTGATGTGCCACACAGCATGTGTCTCCTTGGCTTGGTCTCCTCCTACTGTGGCAAAAGTCTGTTGGTGTTCGACGTGGTGTCGATTTCGTCACCTCCGCTGTCAGTCTGTGTTGTTTCTTGGTGCCCGACTTGCTCTCCATGTTGGTGAATAGCAATCTGCCCTCCTTGTCACCACAGGCTGCAGTCATCACAAGATTATTGTTAATCTGTGAGGTCTCGACCTTGTAGATCTGCTGAAAGTCAGTTCTTGCTGGTTTTGCATAGCTTGCAAGTTGCTTCTGTAGTGGTCTCCTCTTTGTTCTCCATGGTGGTGGACCTGCTTTAGGTCTGCTTTCAAAAATCTCCTTTCCAAAAAAGTTCCTTCACCCCAGAGTTCTTTTGACCAAGTATCCATCTATGGTAAAGATGAAATATTGGCCCACCCAGGGACGCCAATTATGATAGAAAAATATTAATATCCAGTCAGGGTGAAGTCAACCATTTATTGAAGAAGATTCAGCATCAGAGAAACAGCATTATCAGCATCAGAGAGCTCTGGCCTGCTGGCCAGAGCTTTGCCCTGTCGGGCAGAAGACTTCCCCTGTTCCATTATCATACAGTTCTTATAGTCCATTCTGACAGAGATGCTATTCTAAACATGTTCTTATAAGGACCTGTACTAAAGATAAAGACAACATACAAATAGTTACACACGGCACAGATTTGCTGACAGAGTGAAGTAGATGGGGGAGAGAACTCAGCTGTTAGATTGACAGTTGAGTTGAATTAGCATGTGCACTTTGAAGGCTGGTTGACCGTTCATTCAATGAGATTGAATGGAAGGAAAACAAGATAAATACACACATTTGTTACTCTATAAATATTTCTACTACATTCCACACTTTTTTTTTTTTGTGAATGAATAGTCTATTCATTTACATATGACAGGAGATTTATAGAGTGCCAAATCAATAGACATTTCAGACAATTACATGTTGAGCTATACCTTACAGAATAGTAGATCTGCTTGTTTGGGTGAAATCTATTTTTGTTAGTGAACAGTCCTACATTCAGTCAAACTTGACTTGTTCTTGGTATCTTATGTTATGTTTTATAACATTACCAACTGGCTTGCTTGTTTACACTGAAATATAAGAGAGCTAGAATTTTAGTAAATGTGAATCTATATTTGTTTGTACTTTGAAACTCTGTTTTACAAAATCAAGAGCCCGCATGCACTCCCGTCCTAGAGAATATCTTTCGTCTGGTTACGGTAATATTCTATTTTTATCCTAGTCCGGAGCTGCCCGACAACTCTGCAATTGTTGGAATACCAGAGTTTAGACCATAAAACCAAATATTCTCACATTAGTGGCAAATGCCTTGTTGACTCATATTTTAGATATCAACTTTTAGCTAATATTATTCCTATATAAATTACTCAGCTTAATATCAAACACATAGTTGTTGTAGTCTTCATGGCGTCTCTCCGTTCCTCCCATCTTCATTTGGCTTATGGCATGTGGCAGTTAATGTCTTTGCTTCGAGATCTCCACTGGGCTGGTGGGGCCTCCAGTTCAGTGGCTCTCTGATGTGCCACACAGCATGTGTCTCCTTGGCTTGGTCTCCTCCTACTGTGGCAAAAGTCTGTTGGTGTTCGACGTGGTGTCGATTTCGTCACCTCCGCTGTCAGTCTGTGTTGTTTCTTGGTGCCCGACTTGCTCTCCATGTTGGTGAATAGCAATCTGCCCTCCTTGTCACCACAGGCTGCAGTCATCACAAGATTATTGTTAATCTGTGAGGTCTCGACCTTGTAGATCTGCTGAAAGTCAGTTCTTGCTGGTTTTGCATAGCTTGCAAGTTGCTTCTGTAGTGGTCTCCTCTTTGTTCTCCATGGTGGTGGACCTGCTTTAGGTCTGCTTTCAAAAATCTCCTTTCCAAAAAAGTTCCTTCACCCCAGAGTTCTTTTGACCAAGTATCCATCTATGGTAAAGATGAAATATTGGCCCACCCAGGGACGCCAATTATGATAGAAAAATATTAATATCCAGTCAGGGTGAAGTCAACCATTTATTGAAGAAGATTCAGCATCAGAGAAACAGCATTATCAGCATCAGAGAGCTCTGGCCTGCTGGCCAGAGCTTTGCCCTGTCGGGCAGAAGACTTCCCCTGTTCCATTATCATACAGTTCTTATAGTCCATTCTGACAGAGATGCTATTCTAAACATGTTCTTATAAGGACCTGTACTAAAGATAAAGACAACATACAAATAGTTACACACGGCACAGATTTGCTGACAGAGTGAAGTAGATGGGGGAGAGAACTCAGCTGTTAGATTGACAGTTGAGTTGAATTAGCATGTGCACTTTGAAGGCTGGTTGACCGTTCATTCAATGAGATTGAATGGAAGGAAAACAAGATAAATACACACATTTGTTACTCTATAAATATTTCTACTACAGTACTAACCAGGCCCGACCCTGCTTAGCTTCCGAGATCGGACGAGATCGGGCGTGTTCAGGGTGGTATGGCCGTAAGCGACAGTGAACCGCAGCCGGTAGGCCTTAATGGGCCAGCAGAGGCCCTTGCTATCGTGTGTGCTTCTGTCACGGCCACTCATAAACACCGATTGCTCCTTCAGTCTGGCAAAATGAAAAAGCTTACAGCACCTGGTATTCCCCGGCGGTCTCCCATCCAAGTACTAACCAGGCCCGACCCTGCTTAGCTTCCGAGATCGGACGAGATTGGGCGTGTTCAGGGTGGTATGGCCATGAGCGACAGTCAACCGCAGCCGGTAGGCCTTAATGGGCCAGCAGAGGCCCTTGCTATCGTGTGTGCTTCTGTCACGGCCACTCATAAACGACGATTGCTCCTTCAGTCTGGCAAAATGAAAAAGCTTACAGCACCTGGTATTCCCAGGCGGTCTCCCATCCAAGTACTAACCAGGCCCGACCCTGCTTAGCTTCCGAGATCGGACGAGATCGGGCGTGTTCAGGGTGGTATGGCCGTAAGCAAGTAAGGCAGCAGCCGCTAGGCCTCATATGCCAGTGTCACGCTAACGCGGAGGGGACTGGCGGGTGTCAGACCGGATGAGAAAAGCATCAGCAGAGGCTGCGGTCGTTCAGGCAGTCAGTTAAGGGGTTATCGCTTCTCGGCCTTTTGGCTAAGATCAAGTGTAGTATCTGTTCTTATCAGATTAATATCTGATACGTCCCCTATACGGGGACTACATATTAAACGGATTTTTGGACTCGGGAGTTGAAACAGGGGCTTGCTCCGTTCACTCCACGCATCGACCCGGCATTGCAGTGCCGCTGGGAACGGTGCGCCTCCTTCTGCTTTGTCGAAAGAAACTCGCATCCACAAGGGCACCTTATCGTGCTGAACGGCGTGCCCGGTGGTTTACGCCCCGCCCCCTAGGCCGTGCCACCCATTTGTGTTAACCAACGCCCCCAAAGTGGTTGGGGGTTGGGGCGACGGGAGGAGTAGACTAATTCCGGGGTACAGGTGAAAAATCTTCAAAGTGTGGGCTGCTGAAAAAAAAAAAAAACCTGCATGTGCCGTTTTGCCCGGCTCTCCGCGGGGCCCCGGGGAGCCTTGTCACCCAGCCGGGGTGCCCGCCCACAACCCAGTCAAACTCACAACCCGGCTCTCCAGCCGAACCCGGGTACCCACTATTAAGCCACCCTCCCGGAACCTTTACCAATAGCTGCGGGCGCACCGAGGCCGGGGACCTGGTGGTACGAATCCAGCTTTTTGGCAAAGCATTGTGGCCGTTTTGGGGAGCTCCCCACGCCAAAATGGGGCAACCTAAGGGGACTCCAGTCGGCCAGTTGGAGCCAAAGTAAAGTCTAGGTCTGTGTCCTGCTGCCCAACGGGGCTTTCTTCGCTGTGGGCGCCCCCTGGTGCTTCTCTAAGTTGTCCAATATTTCACTTTGACAACAGTCTGCCAAAAGGAAAAAAAGAAGGACAAAAAAAGCTTACAGCACCTGGTATTCCCAGGCGGTCTCCCATCCAAGTACTAACCAGGCCCGACCCTGCTTAGCTTCCGAGATCGGACGAGATCGGGCGTGTTCAGGGTGGTATGGCCGTAAGCGACAGTGAACCGCAGCCGGTAGGCCTTAATGGGCCAGCAGAGGCCCTTGCTATCGTGTGTGCTTCTGTCACGGCCACTCATAAACACCGGTTGCTCCTTCAGTCTGGCAAAATGAAAAAGCTTACAGCACCTGGTATTCCCCGGCGGTCTCCCATCCAAGTACTAACCAGGCCCGACCCTGCTTAGCTTCCGAGATCGGACGAGATTGGGCGTGTTCAGGGTGGTATGGCCATGAGCGACAGTCAACCGCAGCCGGTAGGCCTTAATGGGCCAGCAGAGGCCCTTGCTATCGTGTGTGCTTCTGTCACGGCCACTCATAAACGACGATTGCTCCTTCAGTCTGGCAAAATGAAAAAGCTTACAGCACCTGGTATTCCCAGGCGGTCTCCCATCCAAGTACTAACCAGGCCCGACCCTGCTTAGCTTCCGAGATCGGACGAGATCGGGCGTGTTCAGGGTGGTATGGCCGTAAGCAAGTAAGGCAGCAGCCGCTAGGCCTCATATGCCAGTGTCACGCTAACGCGGAGGGGACTGGCGGGTGTCAGACCGGATGAGAAAAGCATCAGCAGAGGCTGCGGTCGTTCAGGCAGTCAGTTAAGGGGTTATCGCTTCTCGGCCTTTTGGCTAAGATCAAGTGTAGTATCTGTTCTTATCAGTTTAATATCTGATACGTCCCCTATACGGGGACTACATATTAAACGGATTTTTGGACTCGGGAGTTGAAACAGGGGCTTGCTCCGTTCACTCCACGCATCGACCCGGCATTGCAGTGCCGCTGGGAACGGTGCGCCTCCTTCTGCTTTGTCGAAAGAAACTCGCATACACAAGGGCACCTTATCGTTCTGAACGGCGTGCCCGGTGGTTTACGCCCCGCCCCCTAGGCCGTGCCCCCCATTTGTGTTAACCAACGCCCCCAAAGTGGTTGGGGGTTGGGGCGACGGGAGGAGTAGACTAATTCCGGGGTACAGGTGAAAAATCTTCAAAGTGTGGGCTGCTGAAAAAAAAAAAAACCTGCATGTGCCGTTTTGCCCGGCTCTCCGCGGGGCCCCGGGGAGCCTTGTCACCCAGCCGGGGTGCCCGCCCACAACCCAGTCAAACTCACAACCCGGCTCTCCAGCCGAACCCGGGTACCCACTATTAAGCCACCCTCCCGGAACCTTTACCAATAGCTGCGGGCGCACCGAGGCCGGGGACCTGGTGGTACGAATCCAGCTTTTTGGCAAAGCATTGTGGCCGTTTTGGGGAGCTCCCCACGCCAAAATGGGGCAACCTAAGGGGACTCCAGTCGGCCAGTTGGAGCCAAAGTAAAGTCTAGGTCTGTGTCCTGCTGCCCAACGGGGCTTTCTTCGCTGTGGGCGCCCCCTGGTGCTTCTCTAAGTTGTCCAATATTTCACTTTGACAACAGTCTGCCAAAAGGAAAAAAAGAAGGACAAAAAAAGCTTACAGCACCTGGTATTCCCAGGCGGTCTCCCATCCAAGTACTAACCAGGCCCGACCCTGCTTAGCTTCCGA
The DNA here is from genome assembly GCF_963921795.1 of Nannobrachium achirus. Classification (NCBI taxonomy): domain Eukaryota; kingdom Metazoa; phylum Chordata; class Actinopteri; order Myctophiformes; family Myctophidae; genus Nannobrachium; species Nannobrachium achirus. The sequence continues at coordinate 68,958,643 of NC_137818.1, read as the reverse complement.
GATCGGACGAGATCGGGCGTGTTCAGGGTGGTATGGCCGTAAGCGACAGTGAACCGCAGCCGGTAGGCCTTAATGGGCCAGCAGAGGCCCTTGCTATCGTGTGTGCTTCTGTCACGGCCACTCATAAACACCGGTTGCTCCTTCAGTCTGGCAAAATGAAAAAGCTTACAGCACCTGGTATTCCCCGGCGGTCTCCCATCCAAGTACTAACCAGGCCCGACCCTGCTTAGCTTCCGAGATCGGACGAGATTGGGCGTGTTCAGGGTGGTATGGCCATGAGCGACAGTCAACCGCAGCCGGTAGGCCTTAATGGGCCAGCAGAGGCCCTTGCTATCGTGTGTGCTTCTGTCACGGCCACTCATAAACGACGATTGCTCCTTCAGTCTGGCAAAATGAAAAAGCTTACAGCACCTGGTATTCCCAGGCGGTCTCCCATCCAAGTACTAACCAGGCCCGACCCTGCTTAGCTTCCGAGATCGGACGAGATCGGGCGTGTTCAGGGTGGTATGGCCGTAAGCAAGTAAGGCAGCAGCCGCTAGGCCTCATATGCCAGTGTCACGCTAACGCGGAGGGGACTGGCGGGTGTCAGACCGGATGAGAAAAGCATCAGCAGAGGCTGCGGTCGTTCAGGCAGTCAGTTAAGGGGTTATCGCTTCTCGGCCTTTTGGCTAAGATCAAGTGTAGTATCTGTTCTTATCAGTTTAATATCTGATACGTCCCCTATACGGGGACTACATATTAAACGGATTTTTGGACTCGGGAGTTGAAACAGGGGCTTGCTCCGTTCACTCCACGCATCGACCCGGCATTGCAGTGCCGCTGGGAACGGTGCGCCTCCTTCTGCTTTGTCGAAAGAAACTCGCATACACAAGGGCACCTTATCGTTCTGAACGGCGTGCCCGGTGGTTTACGCCCCGCCCCCTAGGCCGTGCCCCCCATTTGTGTTAACCAACGCCCCCAAAGTGGTTGGGGGTTGGGGCGACGGGAGGAGTAGACTAATTCCGGGGTACAGGTGAAAAATCTTCAAAGTGTGGGCTGCTGAAAAAAAAAAAAACCTGCATGTGCCGTTTTGCCCGGCTCTCCGCGGGGCCCCGGGGAGCCTTGTCACCCAGCCGGGGTGCCCGCCCACAACCCAGTCAAACTCACAACCCGGCTCTCCAGCCGAACCCGGGTACCCACTATTAAGCCACCCTCCCGGAACCTTTACCAATAGCTGCGGGCGCACCGAGGCCGGGGACCTGGTGGTACGAATCCAGCTTTTTGGCAAAGCATTGTGGCCGTTTTGGGGAGCTCCCCACGCCAAAATGGGGCAACCTAAGGGGACTCCAGTCGGCCAGTTGGAGCCAAAGTAAAGTCTAGGTCTGTGTCCTGCTGCCCAACGGGGCTTTCTTCGCTGTGGGCGCCCCCTGGTGCTTCTCTAAGTTGTCCAATATTTCACTTTGACAACAGTCTGCCAAAAGGAAAAAAAGAAGGACAAAAAAAGCTTACAGCACCTGGTATTCCCAGGCGGTCTCCCATCCAAGTACTAACCAGGCCCGACCCTGCTTAGCTTCCGAGATCGGACGAGATCGGGCGTGTTCAGGGTGGTATGGCCGTAAGCGACAGTGAACCGCAGCCGGTAGGCCTTAATGGGCCAGCAGAGGCCCTTGCTATCGTGTGTGCTTCTGTCACGGCCACTCATAAACACCGGTTGCTCCTTCAGTCTGGCAAAATGAAAAAGCTTACAGCACCTGGTATTCCCCGGCGGTCTCCCATCCAAGTACTAACCAGGCCCGACCCTGCTTAGCTTCCGAGATCGGACGAGATTGGGCGTGTTCAGGGTGGTATGGCCATGAGCGACAGTCAACCGCAGCCGGTAGGCCTTAATGGGCCAGCAGAGGCCCTTGCTATCGTGTGTGCTTCTGTCACGGCCACTCATAAACGACGATTGCTCCTTCAGTCTGGCAAAATGAAAAAGCTTACAGCACCTGGTATTCCCAGGCGGTCTCCCATCCAAGTACTAACCAGGCCCGACCCTGCTTAGCTTCCGAGATCGGACGAGATCGGGCGTGTTCAGGGTGGTATGGCCGTAAGCAAGTAAGGCAGCAGCCGCTAGGCCTCATATGCCAGTGTCACGCTAACGCGGAGGGGACTGGCGGGTGTCAGACCGGATGAGAAAAGCATCAGCAGAGGCTGCGGTCGTTCAGGCAGTCAGTTAAGGGGTTATCGCTTCTCGGCCTTTTGGCTAAGATCAAGTGTAGTATCTGTTCTTATCAGTTTAATATCTGATACGTCCCCTATACGGGGACTACATATTAAACGGATTTTTGGACTCGGGAGTTGAAACAGGGGCTTGCTCCGTTCACTCCACGCATCGACCCGGCATTGCAGTGCCGCTGGGAACGGTGCGCCTCCTTCTGCTTTGTCGAAAGAAACTCGCATACACAAGGGCACCTTATCGTTCTGAACGGCGTGCCCGGTGGTTTACGCCCCGCCCCCTAGGCCGTGCCCCCCATTTGTGTTAACCAACGCCCCCAAAGTGGTTGGGGGTTGGGGCGACGGGAGGAGTAGACTAATTCCGGGGTACAGGTGAAAAATCTTCAAAGTGTGGGCTGCTGAAAAAAAAAACTGCTGAAAAAAAAAAAAAACCTGCATGTGCCGTTTTGCCCGGCTCTCCGCGGGGCCCCGGGGAGCCTTGTCACCCAGCCGGGGTGCCCGCCCACAACCCAGTCAAACTCACAACCCGGCTCTCCAGCCGAACCCGGGTACCCACTATTAAGCCACCCTCCCGGAACCTTTACCAATAGCTGCGGGCGCACCGAGGCCGGGGACCTGGTGGTACGAATCCAGCTTTTTGGCAAAGCATTGTGGCCGTTTTGGGGAGCTCCCCACGCCAAAATGGGGCAACCTAAGGGGACTCCAGTCGGCCAGTTGGAGCCAAAGTAAAGTCTAGGTCTGTGTCCTGCTGCCCAACGGGGCTTTCTTCGCTGTGGGCGCCCCCTGGTGCTTCTCTAAGTTGTCCAATATTTCACTTTGACAGCAGTCTGCCAAAAGGAAAAAAAGAAGGACAAAAAAAGCTTACAGCACCTGGTATTCCCAGGCGGTCTCCCATCCAAGTACTATGATAGAAAAATATTAATATCCAGTCAGGGTGAAGTCAACCATTTATTGAAGAAGATTCAGCATCAGAGAAACAGCATTATCAGCATCAGAGAGCTCTGGCCTGCTGGCCAGAGCTTTGCCCTGTCGGGCAGAAGACTTCCCCTGTTCCATTATCATACAGTTCTTATAGTCCATTCTGACAGAGATGCTATTCTAAACATGTTCTTATAAGGACCTGTACTAAAGATAAAGACAACATACAAATAGTTACACACGGCACAGATTTGCTGACAGAGTGAAGTAGATGGGGGAGAGAACTCAGCTGTTAGATTGACAGTTGAGTTGAATTAGCATGTGCACTTTGAAGGCTGGTTGACCGTTCATTCAATGAGATTGAATGGAAGGAAAACAAGATAAATACACACATTTGTTACTCTATAAATATTTCTACTACATTCCACACTTTTTTTTTTTTGTGAATGAATAGTCTATTCATTTACATATGACAGGAGATTTATAGAGTGCCAAATCAATAGACATTTCAGACAATTACATGTTGAGCTATACCTTACAGAATAGTAGATCTGCTTGTTTGGGTGAAATCTATTTTTGTTAGTGAACAGTCCTACATTCAGTCAAACTTGACTTGTTCTTGGTATCTTATGTTATGTTTTATAACATTACCAACTGGCTTGCTTGTTTACACTGAAATATAAGAGAGCTAGAATTTTAGTAAATGTGAATCTATATTTGTTTGTACTTTGAAACTCTGTTTTACAAAATCAAGAGCCCGCATGCACTCCCGTCCTAGAGAATATCTTTCGTCTGGTTACGGTAATATTCTATTTTTATCCTAGTCCGGAGCTGCCCGACAACTCTGCAATTGTTGGAATACCAGAGTTTAGACCATAAAACCAAATATTCTCACATTAGTGGCAAATGCCTTGTTGACTCATATTTTAGATATCAACTTTTAGCTAATATTATTCCTATATAAATTACTCAGCTTAATATCAAACACATAGTTGTTGTAGTCTTCATGGCGTCTCTCCGTTCCTCCCATCTTCATTTGGCTTATGGCATGTGGCAGTTAATGTCTTTGCTTCGAGATCTCCACTGGGCTGGTGGGGCCTCCAGTTCAGTGGCTCTCTGATGTGCCACACAGCATGTGTCTCCTTGGCTTGGTCTCCTCCTACTGTGGCAAAAGTCTGTTGGTGTTCGACGTGGTGTCGATTTCGTCACCTCCGCTGTCAGTCTGTGTTGTTTCTTGGTGCCCGACTTGCTCTCCATGTTGGTGAATAGCAATCTGCCCTCCTTGTCACCACAGGCTGCAGTCATCACAAGATTATTGTTAATCTGTGAGGTCTCGACCTTGTAGATCTGCTGAAAGTCAGTTCTTGCTGGTTTTGCATAGCTTGCAAGTTGCTTCTGTAGTGGTCTCCTCTTTGTTCTCCATGGTGGTGGACCTGCTTTAGGTCTGCTTTCAAAAATCTCCTTTCCAAAAAAGTTCCTTCACCCCAGAGTTCTTTTGACCAAGTATCCATCTATGGTAAAGATGAAATATTGGCCCACCCAGGGACGCCAATTATGATAGAAAAATATTAATATCCAGTCAGGGTGAAGTCAACCATTTATTGAAGAAGATTCAGCATCAGAGAAACAGCATTATCAGCATCAGAGAGCTCTGGCCTGCTGGCCAGAGCTTTGCCCTGTCGGGCAGAAGACTTCCCCTGTTCCATTATCATACAGTTCTTATAGTCCATTCTGACAGAGATGCTATTCTAAACATGTTCTTATAAGGACCTGTACTAAAGATAAAGACAACATACAAATAGTTACACACGGCACAGATTTGCTGACAGAGTGAAGTAGATGGGGGAGAGAACTCAGCTGTTAGATTGACAGTTGAGTTGAATTAGCATGTGCACTTTGAAGGCTGGTTGACCGTTCATTCAATGAGATTGAATGGAAGGAAAACAAGATAAATACACACATTTGTTACTCTATAAATATTTCTACTACAGTACTAACCAGGCCCGACCCTGCTTAGCTTCCGAGATCGGACGAGATCGGGCGTGTTCAGGGTGGTATGGCCGTAAGCGACAGTGAACCGCAGCCGGTAGGCCTTAATGGGCCAGCAGAGGCCCTTGCTATCGTGTGTGCTTCTGTCACGGCCACTCATAAACACCGATTGCTCCTTCAGTCTGGCAAAATGAAAAAGCTTACAGCACCTGGTATTCCCCGGCGGTCTCCCATCCAAGTACTAACCAGGCCCGACCCTGCTTAGCTTCCGAGATCGGACGAGATTGGGCGTGTTCAGGGTGGTATGGCCATGAGCGACAGTCAACCGCAGCCGGTAGGCCTTAATGGGCCAGCAGAGGCCCTTGCTATCGTGTGTGCTTCTGTCACGGCCACTCATAAACGACGATTGCTCCTTCAGTCTGGCAAAATGAAAAAGCTTACAGCACCTGGTATTCCCAGGCGGTCTCCCATCCAAGTACTAACCAGGCCCGACCCTGCTTAGCTTCCGAGATCGGACGAGATCGGGCGTGTTCAGGGTGGTATGGCCGTAAGCAAGTAAGGCAGCAGCCGCTAGGCCTCATATGCCAGTGTCACGCTAACGCGGAGGGGACTGGCGGGTGTCAGACCGGATGAGAAAAGCATCAGCAGAGGCTGCGGTCGTTCAGGCAGTCAGTTAAGGGGTTATCGCTTCTCGGCCTTTTGGCTAAGATCAAGTGTAGTATCTGTTCTTATCAGTTTAATATCTGATACGTCCCCTATACGGGGACTACATATTAAACGGATTTTTGGACTCGGGAGTTGAAACAGGGGCTTGCTCCGTTCACTCCACGCATCGACCCGGCATTGCAGTGCCGCTGGGAACGGTGCGCCTCCTTCTGCTTTGTCGAAAGAAACTCGCATACACAAGGGCACCTTATCGTTCTGAACGGCGTGCCCGGTGGTTTACGCCCCGCCCCCTAGGCCGTGCCCCCCATTTGTGTTAACCAACGCCCCCAAAGTGGTTGGGGGTTGGGGCGACGGGAGGAGTAGACTAATTCCGGGGTACAGGTGAAAAATCTTCAAAGTGTGGGCTGCTGAAAAAAAAAAAAAACCTGCATGTGCCGTTTTGCCCGGCTCTCCGCGGGGCCCCGGGGAGCCTTGTCACCCAGCCGGGGTGCCCGCCCACAACCCAGTCAAACTCACAACCCGGCTCTCCAGCCGAACCCGGGTACCCACTATTAAGCCACCCTCCCGGAACCTTTACCAATAGCTGCGGGCGCACCGAGGCCGGGGACCTGGTGGTACGAATCCAGCTTTTTGGCAAAGCATTGTGGCCGTTTTGGGGAGCTCCCCACGCCAAAATGGGGCAACCTAAGGGGACTCCAGTCGGCCAGTTGGAGCCAAAGTAAAGTCTAGGTCTGTGTCCTGCTGCCCAACGGGGCTTTCTTCGCTGTGGGCGCCCCCTGGTGCTTCTCTAAGTTGTCCAATATTTCACTTTGACAACAGTCTGCCAAAAGGAAAAAAAGAAGGACAAAAAAAGCTTACAGCACCTGGTATTCCCAGGCGGTCTCCCATCCAAGTACTAACCAGGCCCGACCCTGCTTAGCTTCCGAGATCGGACGAGATCGGGCGTGTTCAGGGTGGTATGGCCGTAAGCGACAGTGAACCGCAGCCGGTAGGCCTTAATGGGCCAGCAGAGGCCCTTGCTATCGTGTGTGCTTCTGTCACGGCCACTCATAAACACCGATTGCTCCTTCAGTCTGGCAAAATGAAAAAGCTTACAGCACCTGGTATTCCCCGGCGGTCTCCCATCCAAGTACTAACCAGGCCCGACCCTGCTTAGCTTCCGAGATCGGACGAGATTGGGCGTGTTCAGGGTGGTATGGCCATGAGCGACAGTCAACCGCAGCCGGTAGGCCTTAATGGGCCAGCAGAGGCCCTTGCTATCGTGTGTGCTTCTGTCACGGCCACTCATAAACGACGATTGCTCCTTCAGTCTGGCAAAATGAAAAAGCTTACAGCACCTGGTATTCCCAGGCGGTCTCCCATCCAAGTACTAACCAGGCCCGACCCTGCTTAGCTTCCGAGATCGGACGAGATCGGGCGTGTTCAGGGTGGTATGGCCGTAAGCAAGTAAGGCAGCAGCCGCTAGGCCTCATATGCCAGTGTCACGCTAACGCGGAGGGGACTGGCGGGTGTCAGACCGGATGAGAAAAGCATCAGCAGAGGCTGCGGTCGTTCAGGCAGTCAGTTATCGCTCCTATACGGGGACTACATATTAAACGGATTTTTGGACTCGGGAGTTGAAACAGGGGCTTGCTCCGTTCACTCCACGCATCGACCCGGCATTGCAGTGCCGCTGGGAACGGTGCGCCTCCTTCTGCTTTGTCGAAAGAAACTCGCATCCACAAGGGCACCTTATCGTGCTGAACGGCGTGCCCGGTGGTTTACGCCCCGCCCCCTAGGCCGTGCCCCCCATTTGTGTTAACCAACGCCCCCAAAGTGGTTGGGGGTTGGGGCGACGGGAGGAGTAGACTAATTCCGGGGTACAGGTGAAAAATCTTCAAAGTGTGGGCTGCTGAAAAAAAAAAAAAACCTGCATGTGCCGTTTTGCCCGGCTCTCCGCGGGGCCCCGGGGAGCCTTGTCACCCAGCCGGGGTGCCCGCCCACAACCCAGTCAAACTCACAACCCGGCTCTCCAGCCGAACCCGGGTACCCACTATTAAGCCACCCTCCCGGAACCTTTACCAATAGCTGCGGGCGCACCGAGGCCGGGGACCTGGTGGTACGAATCCAGCTTTTTGGCAAAGCATTGTGGCCGTTTTGGGGAGCTCCCCACGCCAAAATGGGGCAACCTAAGGGGACTCCAGTCGGCCAGTTGGAGCCAAAGTAAAGTCTAGGTCTGTGTCCTGCTGCCCAACGGGGCTTTCTTCGCTGTGGGCGCCCCCTGGTGCTTCTCTAAGTTGTCCAATATTTCACTTTGACAACAGTCTGCCAAAAGGAAAAAAAGAAGGACAAAAAAAGCTTACAGCACCTGGTATTCCCAGGCGGTCTCCCATCCAAGTACTAACCAGGCCCGACCCTGCTTAGCTTCCGAGATCGGACGAGATCGGGCGTGTTCAGGGTGGTATGGCCGTAAGCGACAGTGAACCGCAGCCGGTAGGCCTTAATGGGCCAGCAGAGGCCCTTGCTATCGTGTGTGCTTCTGTCACGGCCACTCATAAACACCGGTTGCTCCTTCAGTCTGGCAAAATGAAAAAGCTTACAGCACCTGGTATTCCCCGGCGGTCTCCCATCCAAGTACTAACCAGGCCCGACCCTGCTTAGCTTCCGAGATCGGACGAGATTGGGCGTGTTCAGGGTGGTATGGCCATGAGCGACAGTCAACCGCAGCCGGTAGGCCTTAATGGGCCAGCAGAGGCCCTTGCTATCGTGTGTGCTTCTGTCACGGCCACTCATAAACGACGATTGCTCCTTCAGTCTGGCAAAATGAAAAAGCTTACAGCACCTGGTATTCCCAGGCGGTCTCCCATCCAAGTACTAACCAGGCCCGACCCTGCTTAGCTTCCGAGATCGGACGAGATCGGGCGTGTTCAGGGTGGTATGGCCGTAAGCAAGTAAGGCAGCAGCCGCTAGGCCTCATATGCCAGTGTCACGCTAACGCGGAGGGGACTGGCGGGTGTCAGACCGGATGAGAAAAGCATCAGCAGAGGCTGCGGTCGTTCAGGCAGTCAGTTAAGGGGTTATCGCTTCTCGGCCTTTTGGCTAAGATCAAGTGTAGTATCTGTTCTTATCAGTTTAATATCTGATACGTCCCCTATACGGGGACTACATATTAAACGGATTTTTGGACTCGGGAGTTGAAACAGGGGCTTGCTCCGTTCACTCCACGCATCGACCCGGCATTGCAGTGCCGCTGGGAACGGTGCGCCTCCTTCTGCTTTGTCGAAAGAAACTCGCATACACAAGGGCACCTTATCGTTCTGAACGGCGTGCCCGGTGGTTTACGCCCCGCCCCCTAGGCCGTGCCCCCCATTTGTGTTAACCAACGCCCCCAAAGTGGTTGGGGGTTGGGGCGACGGGAGGAGTAGACTAATTCCGGGGTACAGGTGAAAAATCTTCAAAGTGTGGGCTGCTGAAAAAAAAAAAAACCTGCATGTGCCGTTTTGCCCGGCTCTCCGCGGGGCCCCGGGGAGCCTTGTCACCCAGCCGGGGTGCCCGCCCACAACCCAGTCAAACTCACAACCCGGCTCTCCAGCCGAACCCGGGTACCCACTATTAAGCCACCCTCCCGGAACCTTTACCAATAGCTGCGGGCGCACCGAGGCCGGGGACCTGGTGGTACGAATCCAGCTTTTTGGCAAAGCATTGTGGCCGTTTTGGGGAGCTCCCCACGCCAAAATGGGGCAACCTAAGGGGACTCCAGTCGGCCAGTTGGAGCCAAAGTAAAGTCTAGGTCTGTGTCCTGCTGCCCAACGGGGCTTTCTTCGCTGTGGGCGCCCCCTGGTGCTTCTCTAAGTTGTCCAATATTTCACTTTGACAACAGTCTGCCAAAAGGAAAAAAAGAAGGACAAAAAAAGCTTACAGCACCTGGTATTCCCAGGCGGTCTCCCATCCAAGTACTAACCAGGCCCGACCCTGCTTAGCTTCCGAGATCGGACGAGATCGGGCGTGTTCAGGGTGGTATGGCCGTAAGCGACAGTGAACCGCAGCCGGTAGGCCTTAATGGGCCAGCAGAGGCCCTTGCTATCGTGTGTGCTTCTGTCACGGCCACTCATAAACACCGGTTGCTCCTTCAGTCTGGCAAAATGAAAAAGCTTACAGCACCTGGTATTCCCCGGCGGTCTCCCATCCAAGTACTAACCAGGCCCGACCCTGCTTAGCTTCCGAGATCGGACGAGATTGGGCGTGTTCAGGGTGGTATGGCCATGAGCGACAGTCAACCGCAGCCGGTAGGCCTTAATGGGCCAGCAGAGGCCCTTGCTATCGTGTGTGCTTCTGTCACGGCCACTCATAAACGACGATTGCTCCTTCAGTCTGGCAAAATGAAAAAGCTTACAGCACCTGGTATTCCCAGGCGGTCTCCCATCCAAGTACTAACCAGGCCCGACCCTGCTTAGCTTCCGAGATCGGACGAGATCGGGCGTGTTCAGGGTGGTATGGCCGTAAGCAAGTAAGGCAGCAGCCGCTAGGCCTCATATGCCAGTGTCACGCTAACGCGGAGGGGACTGGCGGGTGTCAGACCGGATGAGAAAAGCATCAGCAGAGGCTGCGGTCGTTCAGGCAGTCAGTTAAGGGGTTATCGCTTCTCGGCCTTTTGGCTAAGATCAAGTGTAGTATCTGTTCTTATCAGTTTAATATCTGATACGTCCCCTATACGGGGACTACATATTAAACGGATTTTTGGACTCGGGAGTTGAAACAGGGGCTTGCTCCGTTCACTCCACGCATCGACCCGGCATTGCAGTGCCGCTGGGAACGGTGCGCCTCCTTCTGCTTTGTCGAAAGAAACTCGCATACACAAGGGCACCTTATCGTTCTGAACGGCGTGCCCGGTGGTTTACGCCCCGCCCCCTAGGCCGTGCCCCCCATTTGTGTTAACCAACGCCCCCAAAGTGGTTGGGGGTTGGGGCGACGGGAGGAGTAGACTAATTCCGGGGTACAGGTGAAAAATCTTCAAAGTGTGGGCTGCTGAAAAAAAAAAAAAACCTGCATGTGCCGTTTTGCCCGGCTCTCCGCGGGGCCCCGGGGAGCCTTGTCACCCAGCCGGGGTGCCCGCCCACAACCCAGTCAAACTCACAACCCGGCTCTCCAGCCGAACCCGGGTACCCACTATTAAGCCACCCTCCCGGAACCTTTACCAATAGCTGCGGGCGCACCGAGGCCGGGGACCTGGTGGTACGAATCCAGCTTTTTGGCAAAGCATTGTGGCCGTTTTGGGGAGCTCCCCACGCCAAAATGGGGCAACCTAAGGGGACTCCAGTCGGCCAGTTGGAGCCAAAGTAAAGTCTAGGTCTGTGTCCTGCTGCCCAACGGGGCTTTCTTCGCTGTGGGCGCCCCCTGGTGCTTCTCTAAGTTGTCCAATATTTCACTTTGACAGCAGTCTGCCAAAAGGAAAAAAAGAAGGACAAAAAAAGCTTACAGCACCTGGTATTCCCAGGCGGTCTCCCATCCAAGTACTATGATAGAAAAATATTAATATCCAGTCAGGGTGAAGTCAACCATTTATTGAAGAAGATTCAGCATCAGAGAAACAGCATTATCAGCATCAGAGAGCTCTGGCCTGCTGGCCAGAGCTTTGCCCTGTCGGGCAGAAGACTTCCCCTGTTCCATTATCATACAGTTCTTATAGTCCATTCTGACAGAGATGCTATTCTAAACATGTTCTTATAAGGACCTGTACTAAAGATAAAGACAACATACAAATAGTTACACACGGCACAGATTTGCTGACAGAGTGAAGTAGATGGGGGAGAGAACTCAGCTGTTAGATTGACAGTTGAGTTGAATTAGCATGTGCACTTTGAAGGCTGGTTGACCGTTCATTCAATGAGATTGAATGGAAGGAAAACAAGATAAATACACACATTTGTTACTCTATAAATATTTCTACTACATTCCACACTTTTTTTTTTTTGTGAATGAATAGTCTATTCATTTACATATGACAGGAGATTTATAGAGTGCCAAATCAATAGACATTTCAGACAATTACATGTTGAGCTATACCTTACAGAATAGTAGATCTGCTTGTTTGGGTGAAATCTATTTTTGTTAGTGAACAGTCCTACATTCAGTCAAACTTGACTTGTTCTTGGTATCTTATGTTATGTTTTATAACATTACCAACTGGCTTGCTTGTTTACACTGAAATATAAGAGAGCTAGAATTTTAGTAAATGTGAATCTATATTTGTTTGTACTTTGAAACTCTGTTTTACAAAATCAAGAGCCCGCATGCACTCCCGTCCTAGAGAATATCTTTCGTCTGGTTACGGTAATATTCTATTTTTATCCTAGTCCGGAGCTGCCCGACAACTCTGCAATTGTTGGAATACCAGAGTTTAGACCATAAAACCAAATATTCTCACATTAGTGGCAAATGCCTTGTTGACTCATATTTTAGATATCAACTTTTAGCTAATATTATTCCTATATAAATTACTCAGCTTAATATCAAACACATAGTTGTTGTAGTCTTCATGGCGTCTCTCCGTTCCTCCCATCTTCATTTGGCTTATGGCATGTGGCAGTTAATGTCTTTGCTTCGAGATCTCCACTGGGCTGGTGGGGCCTCCAGTTCAGTGGCTCTCTGATGTGCCACACAGCATGTGTCTCCTTGGCTTGGTCTCCTCCTACTGTGGCAAAAGTCTGTTGGTGTTCGACGTGGTGTCGATTTCGTCACCTCCGCTGTCAGTCTGTGTTGTTTCTTGGTGCCCGACTTGCTCTCCATGTTGGTGAATAGCAATCTGCCCTCCTTGTCACCACAGGCTGCAGTCATCACAAGATTATTGTTAATCTGTGAGGTCTCGACCTTGTAGATCTGCTGAAAGTCAGTTCTTGCTGGTTTTGCATAGCTTGCAAGTTGCTTCTGTAGTGGTCTCCTCTTTGTTCTCCATGGTGGTGGACCTGCTTTAGGTCTGCTTTCAAAAATCTCCTTTCCAAAAAAGTTCCTTCACCCCAGAGTTCTTTTGACCAAGTATCCATCTATGGTAAAGATGAAATATTGGCCCACCCAGGGACGCCAATTATGATAGAAAAATATTAATATCCAGTCAGGGTGAAGTCAACCATTTATTGAAGAAGATTCAGCATCAGAGAAACAGCATTATCAGCATCAGAGAGCTCTGGCCTGCTGGCCAGAGCTTTGCCCTGTCGGGCAGAAGACTTCCCCTGTTCCATTATCATACAGTTCTTATAGTCCATTCTGACAGAGATGCTATTCTAAACATGTTCTTATAAGGACCTGTACTAAAGATAAAGACAACATACAAATAGTTACACACGGCACAGATTTGCTGACAGAGTGAAGTAGATGGGGGAGAGAACTCAGCTGTTAGATTGACAGTTGAGTTGAATTAGCATGTGCACTTTGAAGGCTGGTTGACCGTTCATTCAATGAGATTGAATGGAAGGAAAACAAGATAAATACACACATTTGTTACTCTATAAATATTTCTACTACAGTACTAACCAGGCCCGACCCTGCTTAGCTACCGAGATCGGACGAGATCGGGCGTGTTCAGGGTGGTATGGCCGTAAGCGACAGTGAACCGCAGCCGGTAGGCCTTAATGGGCCAGCAGAGGCCCTTGCTATCGTGTGTGCTTCTGTCACGGCCACTCATAAACACCGATTGCTCCTTCAGTCTGGCAAAATGAAAAAGCTTACAGCACCTGGTATTCCCCGGCGGTCTCCCATCCAAGTACTAACCAGGCCCGACCCTGCTTAGCTTCCGAGATCGGACGAGATTGGGCGTGTTCAGGGTGGTATGGCCATGAGCGACAGTCAACCGCAGCCGGTAGGCCTTAATGGGCCAGCAGAGGCCCTTGCTATCGTGTGTGCTTCTGTCACGGCCACTCATAAACGACGATTGCTCCTTCAGTCTGGCAAAATGAAAAAGCTTACAGCACCTGGTATTCCCAGGCGGTCTCCCATCCAAGTACTAACCAGGCCCGACCCTGCTTAGCTTCCGAGATCGGACGAGATCGGGCGTGTTCAGGGTGGTATGGCCGTAAGCAAGTAAGGCAGCAGCCGCTAGGCCTCATATGCCAGTGTCACGCTAACGCGGAGGGGACTGGCGGGTGTCAGACCGGATGAGAAAAGCATCAGCAGAGGCTGCGGTCGTTCAGGCAGTCAGTTAAGGGGTTATCGCTTCTCGGCCTTTTGGCTAAGATCAAGTGTAGTATCTGTTCTTATCAGATTAATATCTGATACGTCCCCTATACGGGGACTACATATTAAACGGATTTTTGGACTCGGGAGTTGAAACAGGGGCTTGCTCCGTTCACTCCACGCATCGACCCGGCATTGCAGTGCCGCTGGGAACGGTGCGCCTCCTTCTGCTTTGTCGAAAGAAACTCGCATCCACAAGGGCACCTTATCGTTCTGAACGGCGTGCCCGGTGGTTTACGCCCCGCCCCCTAGGCCGTGCCCCCCATTTGTGTTAACCAACGCCCCCAAAGTGGTTGGGGGTTGGGGCGACGGGAGGAGTAGACTAATTCCGGGGTACAGGTGAAAAATCTTCAAAGTGTGGGCTGCTGAAAAAAAAAAAAAACCTGCATGTGCCGTTTTGCCCGGCTCTCCGCGGGGCCCCGGGGAGCCTTGTCACCCAGCCGGGGTGCCCGCCCACAACCCAGTCAAACTCACAACCCGGCTCTCCAGCCGAACCCGGGTACCCACTATTAAGCCACCCTCCCGGAACCTTTACCAATAGCTGCGGGCGCACCGAGGCCGGGGACCTGGTGGTACGAATCCAGCTTTTTGGCAAAGCATTGTGGCCGTTTTGGGGAGCTCCCCACGCCAAAATGGGGCAACCTAAGGGGACTCCAGTCGGCCAGTTGGAGCCAAAGTAAAGTCTAGGTCTGTGTCCTGCTGCCCAACGGGGCTTTCTTCGCTGTGGGCGCCCCCTGGTGCTTCTCTAAGTTGTCCAATATTTCACTTTGACAGCAGTCTGCCAAAAGGAAAAAAAGAAGGACAAAAAAAGCTTACAGCACCTGGTATTCCCAGGCGGTCTCCCATCCAAGTACTATGATAGAAAAATATTAATATCCAGTCAGGGTGAAGTCAACCATTTATTGAAGAAGATTCAGCATCAGAGAAACAGCATTATCAGCATCAGAGAGCTCTGGCCTGCTGGCCAGAGCTTTGCCCTGTCGGGCAGAAGACTTCCCCTGTTCCATTATCATACAGTTCTTATAGTCCATTCTGACAGAGATGCTATTCTAAACATGTTCTTATAAGGACCTGTACTAAAGATAAAGACAACATACAAATAGTTACACACGGCACAGATTTGCTGACAGAGTGAAGTAGATGGGGGAGAGAACTCAGCTGTTAGATTGACAGTTGAGTTGAATTAGCATGTGCACTTTGAAGGCTGGTTGACCGTTCATTCAATGAGATTGAATGGAAGGAAAACAAGATAAATACACACATTTGTTACTCTATAAATATTTCTACTACATTCCACACTTTTTTTTTTTTGTGAATGAATAGTCTATTCATTTACATATGACAGGAGATTTATAGAGTGCCAAATCAATAGACATTTCAGACAATTACATGTTGAGCTATACCTTACAGAATAGTAGATCTGCTTGTTTGGGTGAAATCTATTTTTGTTAGTGAACAGTCCTACATTCAGTCAAACTTGACTTGTTCTTGGTATCTTATGTTATGTTTTATAACATTACCAACTGGCTTGCTTGTTTACACTGAAATATAAGAGAGCTAGAATTTTAGTAAATGTGAATCTATATTTGTTTGTACTTTGAAACTCTGTTTTACAAAATCAAGAGCCCGCATGCACTCCCGTCCTAGAGAATATCTTTCGTCTGGTTACGGTAATATTCTATTTTTATCCTAGTCCGGAGCTGCCCGACAACTCTGCAATTGTTGGAATACCAGAGTTTAGACCATAAAACCAAATATTCTCACATTAGTGGCAAATGCCTTGTTGACTCATATTTTAGATATCAACTTTTAGCTAATATTATTCCTATATAAATTACTCAGCTTAATATCAAACACATAGTTGTTGTAGTCTTCATGGCGTCTCTCCGTTCCTCCCATCTTCATTTGGCTTATGGCATGTGGCAGTTAATGTCTTTGCTTCGAGATCTCCACTGGGCTGGTGGGGCCTCCAGTTCAGTGGCTCTCTGATGTGCCACACAGCATGTGTCTCCTTGGCTTGGTCTCCTCCTACTGTGGCAAAAGTCTGTTGGTGTTCGACGTGGTGTCGATTTCGTCACCTCCGCTGTCAGTCTGTGTTGTTTCTTGGTGCCCGACTTGCTCTCCATGTTGGTGAATAGCAATCTGCCCTCCTTGTCACCACAGGCTGCAGTCATCACAAGATTATTGTTAATCTGTGAGGTCTCGACCTTGTAGATCTGCTGAAAGTCAGTTCTTGCTGGTTTTGCATAGCTTGCAAGTTGCTTCTGTAGTGGTCTCCTCTTTGTTCTCCATGGTGGTGGACCTGCTTTAGGTCTGCTTTCAAAAATCTCCTTTCCAAAAAAGTTCCTTCACCCCAGAGTTCTTTTGACCAAGTATCCATCTATGGTAAAGATGAAATATTGGCCCACCCAGGGACGCCAATTATGATAGAAAAATATTAATATCCAGTCAGGGTGAAGTCAACCATTTATTGAAGAAGATTCAGCATCAGAGAAACAGCATTATCAGCATCAGAGAGCTCTGGCCTGCTGGCCAGAGCTTTGCCCTGTCGGGCAGAAGACTTCCCCTGTTCCATTATCATACAGTTCTTATAGTCCATTCTGACAGAGATGCTATTCTAAACATGTTCTTATAAGGACCTGTACTAAAGATAAAGACAACATACAAATAGTTACACACGGCACAGATTTGCTGACAGAGTGAAGTAGATGGGGGAGAGAACTCAGCTGTTAGATTGACAGTTGAGTTGAATTAGCATGTGCACTTTGAAGGCTGGTTGACCGTTCATTCAATGAGATTGAATGGAAGGAAAACAAGATAAATACACACATTTGTTACTCTATAAATATTTCTACTACAGTACTAACCAGGCCCGACCCTGCTTAGCTTCCGAGATCGGACGAGATCGGGCGTGTTCAGGGTGGTATGGCCGTAAGCGACAGTGAACCGCAGCCGGTAGGCCTTAATGGGCCAGCAGAGGCCCTTGCTATCGTGTGTGCTTCTGTCACGGCCACTCATAAACACCGATTGCTCCTTCAGTCTGGCAAAATGAAAAAGCTTACAGCACCTGGTATTCCCCGGCGGTCTCCCATCCAAGTACTAACCAGGCCCGACCCTGCTTAGCTTCCGAGATCGGACGAGATTGGGCGTGTTCAGGGTGGTATGGCCATGA
This sequence comes from Nannobrachium achirus, assembly GCF_963921795.1. Classification (NCBI taxonomy): domain Eukaryota; kingdom Metazoa; phylum Chordata; class Actinopteri; order Myctophiformes; family Myctophidae; genus Nannobrachium; species Nannobrachium achirus. Next base: position 68,941,497 of record NC_137818.1, on the reverse strand, counting down.
GCGACAGTCAACCGCAGCCGGTAGGCCTTAATGGGCCAGCAGAGGCCCTTGCTATCGTGTGTGCTTCTGTCACGGCCACTCATAAACGACGATTGCTCCTTCAGTCTGGCAAAATGAAAAAGCTTACAGCACCTGGTATTCCCAGGCGGTCTCCCATCCAAGTACTAACCAGGCCCGACCCTGCTTAGCTTCCGAGATCGGACGAGATCGGGCGTGTTCAGGGTGGTATGGCCGTAAGCAAGTAAGGCAGCAGCCGCTAGGCCTCATATGCCAGTGTCACGCTAACGCGGAGGGGACTGGCGGGTGTCAGACCGGATGAGAAAAGCATCAGCAGAGGCTGCGGTCGTTCAGGCAGTCAGTTAAGGGGTTATCGCTTCTCGGCCTTTTGGCTAAGATCAAGTGTAGTATCTGTTCTTATCAGATTAATATCTGATACGTCCCCTATACGGGGACTACATATTAAACGGATTTTTGGACTCGGGAGTTGAAACAGGGGCTTGCTCCGTTCACTCCACGCATCGACCCGGCATTGCAGTGCCGCTGGGAACGGTGCGCCTCCTTCTGCTTTGTCGAAAGAAACTCGCATCCACAAGGGCACCTTATCGTGCTGAACGGCGTGCCCGGTGGTTTACGCCCCGCCCCCTAGGCCGTGCCCCCCATTTGTGTTAACCAACGCCCCCAAAGTGGTTGGGGGTTGGGGCGACGGGAGGAGTAGACTAATTCCGGGGTACAGGTGAAAAATCTTCAAAGTGTGGGCTGCTGAAAAAAAAAAAAAACCTGCATGTGCCGTTTTGCCCGGCTCTCCGCGGGGCCCCGGGGAGCCTTGTCACCCAGCCGGGGTGCCCGCCCACAACCCAGTCAAACTCACAACCCGGCTCTCCAGCCGAACCCGGGTACCCACTATTAAGCCACCCTCCCGGAACCTTTACCAATAGCTGCGGGCGCACCGAGGCCGGGGACCTGGTGGTACGAATCCAGCTTTTTGGCAAAGCATTGTGGCCGTTTTGGGGAGCTCCCCACGCCAAAATGGGGCAACCTAAGGGGACTCCAGTCGGCCAGTTGGAGCCAAAGTAAAGTCTAGGTCTGTGTCCTGCTGCCCAACGGGGCTTTCTTCGCTGTGGGCGCCCCCTGGTGCTTCTCTAAGTTGTCCAATATTTCACTTTGACAACAGTCTGCCAAAAGGAAAAAAAGAAGGACAAAAAAAGCTTACAGCACCTGGTATTCCCAGGCGGTCTCCCATCCAAGTACTAACCAGGCCCGACCCTGCTTAGCTTCCGAGATCGGACGAGATCGGGCGTGTTCAGGGTGGTATGGCCGTAAGCGACAGTGAACCGCAGCCGGTAGGCCTTAATGGGCCAGCAGAGGCCCTTGCTATCGTGTGTGCTTCTGTCACGGCCACTCATAAACACCGGTTGCTCCTTCAGTCTGGCAAAATGAAAAAGCTTACAGCACCTGGTATTCCCCGGCGGTCTCCCATCCAAGTACTAACCAGGCCCGACCCTGCTTAGCTTCCGAGATCGGACGAGATTGGGCGTGTTCAGGGTGGTATGGCCATGAGCGACAGTCAACCGCAGCCGGTAGGCCTTAATGGGCCAGCAGAGGCCCTTGCTATCGTGTGTGCTTCTGTCACGGCCACTCATAAACGACGATTGCTCCTTCAGTCTGGCAAAATGAAAAAGCTTACAGCACCTGGTATTCCCAGGCGGTCTCCCATCCAAGTACTAACCAGGCCCGACCCTGCTTAGCTTCCGAGATCGGACGAGATCGGGCGTGTTCAGGGTGGTATGGCCGTAAGCAAGTAAGGCAGCAGCCGCTAGGCCTCATATGCCAGTGTCACGCTAACGCGGAGGGGACTGGCGGGTGTCAGACCGGATGAGAAAAGCATCAGCAGAGGCTGCGGTCGTTCAGGCAGTCAGTTAAGGGGTTATCGCTTCTCGGCCTTTTGGCTAAGATCAAGTGTAGTATCTGTTCTTATCAGTTTAATATCTGATACGTCCCCTATACGGGGACTACATATTAAACGGATTTTTGGACTCGGGAGTTGAAACAGGGGCTTGCTCCGTTCACTCCACGCATCGACCCGGCATTGCAGTGCCGCTGGGAACGGTGCGCCTCCTTCTGCTTTGTCGAAAGAAACTCGCATACACAAGGGCACCTTATCGTTCTGAACGGCGTGCCCGGTGGTTTACGCCCCGCCCCCTAGGCCGTGCCCCCCATTTGTGTTAACCAACGCCCCCAAAGTGGTTGGGGGTTGGGGCGACGGGAGGAGTAGACTAATTCCGGGGTACAGGTGAAAAATCTTCAAAGTGTGGGCTGCTGAAAAAAAAAAAAACCTGCATGTGCCGTTTTGCCCGGCTCTCCGCGGGGCCCCGGGGAGCCTTGTCACCCAGCCGGGGTGCCCGCCCACAACCCAGTCAAACTCACAACCCGGCTCTCCAGCCGAACCCGGGTACCCACTATTAAGCCACCCTCCCGGAACCTTTACCAATAGCTGCGGGCGCACCGAGGCCGGGGACCTGGTGGTACGAATCCAGCTTTTTGGCAAAGCATTGTGGCCGTTTTGGGGAGCTCCCCACGCCAAAATGGGGCAACCTAAGGGGACTCCAGTCGGCCAGTTGGAGCCAAAGTAAAGTCTAGGTCTGTGTCCTGCTGCCCAACGGGGCTTTCTTCGCTGTGGGCGCCCCCTGGTGCTTCTCTAAGTTGTCCAATATTTCACTTTGACAACAGTCTGCCAAAAGGAAAAAAAGAAGGACAAAAAAAGCTTACAGCACCTGGTATTCCCAGGCGGTCTCCCATCCAAGTACTAACCAGGCCCGACCCTGCTTAGCTTCCGAGATCGGACGAGATCGGGCGTGTTCAGGGTGGTATGGCCGTAAGCGACAGTGAACCGCAGCCGGTAGGCCTTAATGGGCCAGCAGAGGCCCTTGCTATCGTGTGTGCTTCTGTCACGGCCACTCATAAACACCGGTTGCTCCTTCAGTCTGGCAAAATGAAAAAGCTTACAGCACCTGGTATTCCCCGGCGGTCTCCCATCCAAGTACTAACCAGGCCCGACCCTGCTTAGCTTCCGAGATCGGACGAGATTGGGCGTGTTCAGGGTGGTATGGCCATGAGCGACAGTCAACCGCAGCCGGTAGGCCTTAATGGGCCAGCAGAGGCCCTTGCTATCGTGTGTGCTTCTGTCACGGCCACTCATAAACGACGATTGCTCCTTCAGTCTGGCAAAATGAAAAAGCTTACAGCACCTGGTATTCCCAGGCGGTCTCCCATCCAAGTACTAACCAGGCCCGACCCTGCTTAGCTTCCGAGATCGGACGAGATCGGGCGTGTTCAGGGTGGTATGGCCGTAAGCAAGTAAGGCAGCAGCCGCTAGGCCTCATATGCCAGTGTCACGCTAACGCGGAGGGGACTGGCGGGTGTCAGACCGGATGAGAAAAGCATCAGCAGAGGCTGCGGTCGTTCAGGCAGTCAGTTAAGGGGTTATCGCTTCTCGGCCTTTTGGCTAAGATCAAGTGTAGTATCTGTTCTTATCAGTTTAATATCTGATACGTCCCCTATACGGGGACTACATATTAAACGGATTTTTGGACTCGGGAGTTGAAACAGGGGCTTGCTCCGTTCACTCCACGCATCGACCCGGCATTGCAGTGCCGCTGGGAACGGTGCGCCTCCTTCTGCTTTGTCGAAAGAAACTCGCATACACAAGGGCACCTTATCGTTCTGAACGGCGTGCCCGGTGGTTTACGCCCCGCCCCCTAGGCCGTGCCCCCCATTTGTGTTAACCAACGCCCCCAAAGTGGTTGGGGGTTGGGGCGACGGGAGGAGTAGACTAATTCCGGGGTACAGGTGAAAAATCTTCAAAGTGTGGGCTGCTGAAAAAAAAAAAAAACCTGCATGTGCCGTTTTGCCCGGCTCTCCGCGGGGCCCCGGGGAGCCTTGTCACCCAGCCGGGGTGCCCGCCCACAACCCAGTCAAACTCACAACCCGGCTCTCCAGCCGAACCCGGGTACCCACTATTAAGCCACCCTCCCGGAACCTTTACCAATAGCTGCGGGCGCACCGAGGCCGGGGACCTGGTGGTACGAATCCAGCTTTTTGGCAAAGCATTGTGGCCGTTTTGGGGAGCTCCCCACGCCAAAATGGGGCAACCTAAGGGGACTCCAGTCGGCCAGTTGGAGCCAAAGTAAAGTCTAGGTCTGTGTCCTGCTGCCCAACGGGGCTTTCTTCGCTGTGGGCGCCCCCTGGTGCTTCTCTAAGTTGTCCAATATTTCACTTTGACAGCAGTCTGCCAAAAGGAAAAAAAGAAGGACAAAAAAAGCTTACAGCACCTGGTATTCCCAGGCGGTCTCCCATCCAAGTACTATGATAGAAAAATATTAATATCCAGTCAGGGTGAAGTCAACCATTTATTGAAGAAGATTCAGCATCAGAGAAACAGCATTATCAGCATCAGAGAGCTCTGGCCTGCTGGCCAGAGCTTTGCCCTGTCGGGCAGAAGACTTCCCCTGTTCCATTATCATACAGTTCTTATAGTCCATTCTGACAGAGATGCTATTCTAAACATGTTCTTATAAGGACCTGTACTAAAGATAAAGACAACATACAAATAGTTACACACGGCACAGATTTGCTGACAGAGTGAAGTAGATGGGGGAGAGAACTCAGCTGTTAGATTGACAGTTGAGTTGAATTAGCATGTGCACTTTGAAGGCTGGTTGACCGTTCATTCAATGAGATTGAATGGAAGGAAAACAAGATAAATACACACATTTGTTACTCTATAAATATTTCTACTACATTCCACACTTTTTTTTTTTTGTGAATGAATAGTCTATTCATTTACATATGACAGGAGATTTATAGAGTGCCAAATCAATAGACATTTCAGACAATTACATGTTGAGCTATACCTTACAGAATAGTAGATCTGCTTGTTTGGGTGAAATCTATTTTTGTTAGTGAACAGTCCTACATTCAGTCAAACTTGACTTGTTCTTGGTATCTTATGTTATGTTTTATAACATTACCAACTGGCTTGCTTGTTTACACTGAAATATAAGAGAGCTAGAATTTTAGTAAATGTGAATCTATATTTGTTTGTACTTTGAAACTCTGTTTTACAAAATCAAGAGCCCGCATGCACTCCCGTCCTAGAGAATATCTTTCGTCTGGTTACGGTAATATTCTATTTTTATCCTAGTCCGGAGCTGCCCGACAACTCTGCAATTGTTGGAATACCAGAGTTTAGACCATAAAACCAAATATTCTCACATTAGTGGCAAATGCCTTGTTGACTCATATTTTAGATATCAACTTTTAGCTAATATTATTCCTATATAAATTACTCAGCTTAATATCAAACACATAGTTGTTGTAGTCTTCATGGCGTCTCTCCGTTCCTCCCATCTTCATTTGGCTTATGGCATGTGGCAGTTAATGTCTTTGCTTCGAGATCTCCACTGGGCTGGTGGGGCCTCCAGTTCAGTGGCTCTCTGATGTGCCACACAGCATGTGTCTCCTTGGCTTGGTCTCCTCCTACTGTAGCAAAAGTCTGTTGGTGTTCGACGTGGTGTCGATTTCGTCACCTCCGCTGTCAGTCTGTGTTGTTTCTTGGTGCCCGACTTGCTCTCCATGTTGGTGAATAGCAATCTGCCCTCCTTGTCACCACAGGCTGCAGTCATCACAAGATTATTGTTAATCTGTGAGGTCTCGACCTTGTAGATCTGCTGAAAGTCAGTTCTTGCTGGTTTTGCATAGCTTGCAAGTTGCTTCTGTAGTGGTCTCCTCTTTGTTCTCCATGGTGGTGGACCTGCTTTAGGTCTGCTTTCAAAAATCTCCTTTCCAAAAAAGTTCCTTCACCCCAGAGTTCTTTTGACCAAGTATCCATCTATGGTAAAGATGAAATATTGGCCCACCCAGGGACGCCAATTATGATAGAAAAATATTAATATCCAGTCAGGGTGAAGTCAACCATTTATTGAAGAAGATTCAGCATCAGAGAAACAGCATTATCAGCATCAGAGAGCTCTGGCCTGCTGGCCAGAGCTTTGCCCTGTCGGGCAGAAGACTTCCCCTGTTCCATTATCATACAGTTCTTATAGTCCATTCTGACAGAGATGCTATTCTAAACATGTTCTTATAAGGACCTGTACTAAAGATAAAGACAACATACAAATAGTTACACACGGCACAGATTTGCTGACAGAGTGAAGTAGATGGGGGAGAGAACTCAGCTGTTAGATTGACAGTTGAGTTGAATTAGCATGTGCACTTTGAAGGCTGGTTGACCGTTCATTCAATGAGATTGAATGGAAGGAAAACAAGATAAATACACACATTTGTTACTCTATAAATATTTCTACTACAGTACTAACCAGGCCCGACCCTGCTTAGCTTCCGAGATCGGACGAGATCGGGCGTGTTCAGGGTGGTATGGCCGTAAGCGACAGTGAACCGCAGCCGGTAGGCCTTAATGGGCCAGCAGAGGCCCTTGCTATCGTGTGTGCTTCTGTCACGGCCACTCATAAACACCGATTGCTCCTTCAGTCTGGCAAAATGAAAAAGCTTACAGCACCTGGTATTCCCCGGCGGTCTCCCATCCAAGTACTAACCAGGCCCGACCCTGCTTAGCTTCCGAGATCGGACGAGATTGGGCGTGTTCAGGGTGGTATGGCCATGAGCGACAGTCAACCGCAGCCGGTAGGCCTTAATGGGCCAGCAGAGGCCCTTGCTATCGTGTGTGCTTCTGTCACGGCCACTCATAAACGAAGATTGCTCCTTCAGTCTGGCAAAATGAAAAAGCTTACAGCACCTGGTATTCCCAGGCGGTCTCCCATCCAAGTACTAACCAGGCCCGACCCTGCTTAGCTTCCGAGATCGGACGAGATCGGGCGTGTTCAGGGTGGTATGGCCGTAAGCAAGTAAGGCAGCAGCCGCTAGGCCTCATATGCCAGTGTCACGCTAACGCGGAGGGGACTGGCGGGTGTCAGACCGGATGAGAAAAGCATCAGCAGAGGCTGCGGTCGTTCAGGCAGTCAGTTAAGGGGTTATCGCTTCTCGGCCTTTTGGCTAAGATCAAGTGTAGTATCTGTTCTTATCAGTTTAATATCTGATACGTCCCCTATACGGGGACTACATATTAAACGGATTTTTGGACTCGGGAGTTGAAACAGGGGCTTGCTCCGTTCACTCCACGCATCGACCCGGCATTGCAGTGCCGCTGGGAACGGTGCGCCTCCTTCTGCTTTGTCGAAAGAAACTCGCATACACAAGGGCACCTTATCGTTCTGAACGGCGTGCCCGGTGGTTTACGCCCCGCCCCCTAGGCCGTGCCCCCCATTTGTGTTAACCAACGCCCCCAAAGTGGTTGGGGGTTGGGGCGACGGGAGGAGTAGACTAATTCCGGGGTACAGGTGAAAAATCTTCAAAGTGTGGGCTGCTGAAAAAAAAAAAAAACCTGCATGTGCCGTTTTGCCCGGCTCTCCGCGGGGCCCCGGGGAGCCTTGTCACCCAGCCGGGGTGCCCGCCCACAACCCAGTCAAACTCACAACCCGGCTCTCCAGCCGAACCCGGGTACCCACTATTAAGCCACCCTCCCGGAACCTTTACCAATAGCTGCGGGCGCACCGAGGCCGGGGACCTGGTGGTACGAATCCAGCTTTTTGGCAAAGCATTGTGGCCGTTTTGGGGAGCTCCCCACGCCAAAATGGGGCAACCTAAGGGGACTCCAGTCGGCCAGTTGGAGCCAAAGTAAAGTCTAGGTCTGTGTCCTGCTGCCCAACGGGGCTTTCTTCGCTGTGGGCGCCCCCTGGTGCTTCTCTAAGTTGTCCAATATTTCACTTTGACAACAGTCTGCCAAAAGGAAAAAAAGAAGGACAAAAAAAGCTTACAGCACCTGGTATTCCCAGGCGGTCTCCCATCCAAGTACTAACCAGGCCCGACCCTGCTTAGCTTCCGAGATCGGACGAGATCGGGCGTGTTCAGGGTGGTATGGCCGTAAGCGACAGTGAACCGCAGCCGGTAGGCCTTAATGGGCCAGCAGAGGCCCTTGCTATCGTGTGTGCTTCTGTCACGGCCACTCATAAACACCGATTGCTCCTTCAGTCTGGCAAAATGAAAAAGCTTACAGCACCTGGTATTCCCCGGCGGTCTCCCATCCAAGTACTAACCAGGCCCGACCCTGCTTAGCTTCCGAGATCGGACGAGATTGGGCGTGTTCAGGGTGGTATGGCCATGAGCGACAGTCAACCGCAGCCGGTAGGCCTTAATGGGCCAGCAGAGGCCCTTGCTATCGTGTGTGCTTCTGTCACGGCCACTCATAAACGACGATTGCTCCTTCAGTCTGGCAAAATGAAAAAGCTTACAGCACCTGGTATTCCCAGGCGGTCTCCCATCCAAGTACTAACCAGGCCCGACCCTGCTTAGCTTCCGAGATCGGACGAGATCGGGCGTGTTCAGGGTGGTATGGCCGTAAGCAAGTAAGGCAGCAGCCGCTAGGCCTCATATGCCAGTGTCACGCTAACGCGGAGGGGACTGGCGGGTGTCAGACCGGATGAGAAAAGCATCAGCAGAGGCTGCGGTCGTTCAGGCAGTCAGTTATCGCTCCTATACGGGGACTACATATTAAACGGATTTTTGGACTCGGGAGTTGAAACAGGGGCTTGCTCCGTTCACTCCACGCATCGACCCGGCATTGCAGTGCCGCTGGGAACGGTGCGCCTCCTTCTGCTTTGTCGAAAGAAACTCGCATACACAAGGGCACCTTATCGTTCTGAACGGCGTGCCCGGTGGTTTACGCCCCGCCCCCTAGGCCGTGCCCCCCATTTGTGTTAACCAACGCCCCCAAAGTGGTTGGGGGTTGGGGCGACAGGAGGAGTAGACTAATTCCGGGGTACAGGTGAAAAATCTTCAAAGTGTGGGCTGCTGAAAAAAAAAAAAAACCTGCATGTGCCGTTTTGCCCGGCTCTCCGCGGGGCCCCGGGGAGCCTTGTCACCCAGCCGGGGTGCCCGCCCACAACCCAGTCAAACTCACAACCCGGCTCTCCAGCCGAACCCGGGTACCCACTATTAAGCCACCCTCCCGGAACCTTTACCAATAGCTGCGGGCGCACCGAGGCCGGGGACCTGGTGGTACGAATCCAGCTTTTTGGCAAAGCATTGTGGCCGTTTTGGGGAGCTCCCCACGCCAAAATGGGGCAACCTAAGGGGACTCCAGTCGGCCAGTTGGAGCCAAAGTAAAGTCTAGGTCTGTGTCCTGCTGCCCAACGGGGCTTTCTTCGCTGTGGGCGCCCCCTGGTGCTTCTCTAAGTTGTCCAATATTTCACTTTGACAACAGTCTGCCAAAAGGAAAAAAAGAAGGACAAAAAAAGCTTACAGCACCTGGTATTCCCAGGCGGTCTCCCATCCAAGTACTAACCAGGCCCGACCCTGCTTAGCTTCCGAGATCGGACGAGATCGGGCGTGTTCAGGGTGGTATGGCCGTAAGCGACAGTGAACCGCAGCCGGTAGGCCTTAATGGGCCAGCAGAGGCCCTTGCTATCGTGTGTGCTTCTGTCACGGCCACTCATAAACACCGATTGCTCCTTCAGTCTGGCAAAATGAAAAAGCTTACAGCACCTGGTATTCCCCGGCGGTCTCCCATCCAAGTACTAACCAGGCCCGACCCTGCTTAGCTTCCGAGATCGGACGAGATTGGGCGTGTTTTTTTTATTTTTATCTTTTTATTATCAAAAATCATATTTACAATTCATCACAGGAGCAATACACAGAAATTAAACAATAAAACCAAAATAATCATGAAATATTTACAGAATGAAATTCTAACAGAAAATATTTCAGAATTCAATAATTATTTTCTCATCAGATGAGATTCTGATAAATGTACCACTATCAACAAAACATTTTACAAACTGCTCTCTGTCATATTTGAAAACCAAAAAAACATCCTTCCTTACTATAGATTCAAATATAGGCCAGACTTTCACCTTCTTCCCTTCAAAATGAGCTATATTTCTTCTCATTCTAACAGCACACCTTGCATGGCTCAACAGAAAATTCAGCAAATTAACATTCACCTTTCTTTTGTTCACATTTGCTCCAAACAACATCAGTTCCCTCCAGTTGAAACCTTCTATAAACTCATAACCCCAGTTCTTTAATAAGAAACCTTTCAGTTTAGTGTAAAAAACCTTCAGTCCTTCACAATCTAGAAATAAATGCATGAAGTTTTCTGGACTTCTTTCACACACATCACACTCCCTTTTTATTGTTCGGTCTATCTGATGTAAAACAACATTTGTAAAGATCCTATTATGTCTAAGCTTGAAATCATTATCTTCACATTCAATACTATTACACTTCACATTTAGATTCACCCATATCTTTTTAACATTCATTTCTGGAAATACCCCTGTCCAGACTTTCTCTGATGCTGGTACTTTAACTTCACACTTCAGCATGAGCTGATAGATATCCTTTACTTTCATTTTACCCAACTCTGTTTTCTCTTCATTCTTTACAACTTTCAATTCAGGCAGCGTAGCTAACCTCTTTCCTGTGTCTTCACTATTAATTTTATCCACCCATTCTCTTGGTAGGCTTCCTTTAATCTTATCGTACATATTTATTATTGTTCCCTTCCCGACATCATCATCATATTCATAGATTTCATCCAGTATTGCCCTCACAGGTAAGAATCCTGGTATAACTTCATATACATAATCTTTGATTTGGTTCAAACCAGCATTCATAAAGATCCTGTTATACAGCCATATTCCATTACTTTTAACCTTTGGAGTCAAAAAGACAGGATGATTTAAAATCATATCCATGTTTGTGCACTCATATGTGATATGAGGCAGGAACCTGTTCCAAGCTTCGAACACCTCTTTATAAAAGTATGGCACATCTTGATACATACTTTTCTTAAATCCCATCAAAAGACTGTGTTCCCCACATCTCCCAATTGTATTTATATAATCCTTGAAAAAATATTTCCACCCATGATCAACACGATCATATAAATACTTCAGGATTACTTTTAATCGAATTGCTTTAATTTTTAAACTTAAATCCACCAATTGTAGACCTCCTTCACTACATTTAGCTATCAGGGTTTGGTGAGCTATCCTGACCCCCTTCCCCATCCATAGAAAATCTGACACTAGCCTATTTATTTCCTTTATTACCCATTCTGGCATGTCTAGTGCTCCTATAACATACACCACCTTTGACATTATTAGTGCATTGACCACAATCACCTTTCCTTTTAACCTTAACCCTCTCTGCTTCCAAAAATTCAAAGTTTGTTTTATTTTATTTAACACCCCTGTCCATGTAAGGTCTCTTGCTTCCTTCTCTTTTACACCCAGATTAACACCCAGTATTTTAATATAGTCCTTTGCTACTCTGAAGGGGATATCACAACTCTGCGCTTCCACATTCCCCAAATACATTATTTCTGATTTCTCTATATTGATCTTTGCCCCTGAAGCCTTCCCATAAACATCAAGATGATCCATAATTCTTTTGATGCTATTTATATTTCTGACAGTAAATGACGTGTCATCCGCATATTGCTGGATTACACTTTCCCCATTACCTGGAAATTGAACACATTTAATCTCTTTATCACTTTTCACTATGGTTGCCAGGGGTTCTGTGGAAATACTATACAAAATGGCAGATAGGGGGCACCCTTGTCTCACTGATCTTTCCAAAGGAAAAGTGTCTGTTAAAACTCCATTGCATTTTACACAGCTCCTGGCATTACTATAGAGTAGCTGAATCCACATTAAGAGCCTAGGTCCAAAACCATATCTCTCCATTGTCTTGAAAAGGAAGTTATGTTCAACCCTATCAAAGGCTTTGTTTAAGTCAACATTTAAAACAACACCACCTTCTCCATCATTATTCATATAGTGAATCACATCTCTCATTGTGCAAATTATATCTGCAATATCCCTCCCTGGGACACTGTATGCCTGTGTTGGAGATATAATGCTACCCAGTACCTCCTTAATTCTATTTGCCAAAATCTTTGCAAAAATCTTATAGTCATTATTCAAAAGGCTGATTGGCCTGTAGTTCTCTAGTTTCATTTTGCTACCTTTATTTTTAAACAATATCGTGAGTACACCCGTTGACATGGATTCTGACACCCGCTGTTCTTTCTCCATATGCATGTATACCTTTAAAAGTATAGGTGCCAACACATCAGAAAAAGTCTTATAGAATTCTCCTGTTATCCCATCTGAACCTGGGCTCTTGTTAGGCTGAAGACTATTTATAGCCTCTTTGATCTCATCAATTAATATATCACCATCACATAGTAGCTTCTCAGATTCACTTATCTTGACAGTCACCTTGTTCAAAACATTTTCAACACAAGCATTGTCAATATCACTTTTCCTGAATAAGTCCCTATAAAAAGATTCCACCGTTTCTAAAATACCTACAAAGTCGGTGACCTTTTCTCCATTTTTATTTTCTAGTTCATGAATATAAGTTCTCTTCTGCTTAGTTTTTTCAAGCCCTAAAAAGAAGGAAGTACATCTTTCACCATCTACAGCATATTGTGCCCTACTCCTCACAATTGCACCCATACATTTATTTTGCTCATATTTGTCTAGCTCAGCTTTGATTTTCAAATAGTTTTCAATATTGTAGTTTGTATTATTGCTAGCCTTTTCAATTTCCTTTGATAACATTTCCCTCAGATCATTTTCCTCCTGTTTCTTTCTGACATTTCTCTGCTTTGCATATCTTATACTTAGAACCTTTATTTTCTTTTTTAAGGACTCCCACCATTCACAAGCATTGGTATATAATAATGGATTATTATTAACCTCACATTGAATACAGCTTTTAATTACATTCCTATACTTTTCCTCACTCAATAAACTGGAATTCAGGCACCACATACCTCCCCCTCTCTCTGACTCATCTTTCAAGATGATCTTAAAAGATAACATAGCATGGTCACTCAAACCAGTGAACTTGTACATGATTTGTTTTACATACTTAGCCATATCTCTTTTAACTATACACAAATCAATTCTACTCTGCTTCAGTTCTCCCATGACAACTTGCCTTCTAGAAAAGGCTCTTGTGTTGGGATTCTCCTCTCTCCATTTATCTATTAGGTCATTTTCATCCATCATCTTTAGAAAAACATTCCTGGATGAGTCAAATTTGTATGTAGCATTGCTCACAGCATCCAATCTACAACACTTTAAATTAAAATCCCCAACTAGAATACAGTTCCCTGTACTCAAAGGTTTTAGCTGTGTAAATAGATCCCTTCGTTCCATCTCCACGTTAGGAGCATATACATTGATTAATTTAAACAAAGTGTTTTGATATTCAAATTCAACCACTAAAACTCTCCCCTTGGCATCAGATATGATTTGTTTTATGTTGTCCACAACACCTTGTTTAATCAAAATTGCGACACCGCAAGACTTCTCAGTGCCGTTATTCACATAAATAAGATCCCCCCATTTAGTTTTTACTTTGTCCATTATATCATCCGTCCAACACGTTTCTTGTAGGCATAGTATATCAGAACTACATGAAAACAAGACTTGTTCTAATTTCAACATATTCCTTAAGCCATTCGTGTTAAAAGATGTTATGGAAATCATAAGTATTATAATGGGGGGAAAAAACTCCATTACCTATTTTTTGAGACTTTTCTCATTGGCTCTCTTCTCTTCCTTGGCCTTCCTCTTTAGGCGATTCAGAGCCTCTGGACTCAAGTCCATATCTTCGTCAGATAAGGCATGGTCCACCTCAGAAGTGCCCGGTGGCACCAGTCGTTTCTCTTGGGACAGTACTTTACTCCTCATCCCACCACCAGCTCCAGGCGCAGGACCAGAGGAAATGCCTCCTCTGGTCCTAACTCCACCCCTGGTTATCTCAGCACGGCCTCGACCGCTTCTTTTGACCACATCAATGGGCCCGCCCATGGAGATACTCACATGGTCATTGGGAGATGGGGCAGGACCTGCAGAGGACCCCACTCCACCTACCCTCTCAATCTTTCTCTCCACAGACGAATCCAACTCCGCCAGGACGCCATCCATGCTGCTCCCGATGCCAGCAGACTGAGCCACCACCTGCGGCTCCACTCCACCTCTCTGGGTTGCATGCTGCTGGTCACCTCCACTCTCCACCTCCTCCCCCTCTGCTGATGGTGTCTCCTCTACCACCTCTGTCTCAGCTGGTAGTTGTTCCTCCATGGCAGCTGGTGGCGCCACCTCTGTCTCCACTGATGTTGCTTCCACCACATTCTCACCATCTGCTGTACTGTCCCATGCAAGTTCCTCTTCCTCCACCTCCTCTTCCTCCTCCCCCTTCTCCTCAGTATCCGAGTAAAAATGATCACTCTCCTCTCTGGCATTCTCACATTCCCTTGCATAATGTCCTTGTTGTTGGCACCTGAAGCAAAAGAATTCTGGGCAGTCCCTCATGATGTGTCCAGGCTGAATACAGAGTCTACAAACACGAACTTGGTTGTCATGAATCACCCTAAAGTGCTCCACCCCCTGCAATGTTTCAAATTTTGTGGAATAAGGCAGTGATTGTACCTCTTTTGGGAACCTCACTTTGACAAAGCGGGTTCCCTCCACAATGTCAGTACCTGGCCAAACTCTCCTCTTAATGGGGGAGACAGCAGTTACCCCCCAAATTCTTAGCTTAGTCAGGATTTCTTCATCTGTGATGTAAGCTGGCAGTGCTATGAAGGACACCACCAACTCATTCCTAGTCAGTTCATTCGCAACAATGATGCTATTCCTGATCTTTAGTCCATCCATCAACTTTTCTTTTCCATTAGCATCTTCCATTGTTAGCTCATATTTCTTTGGCGTTCTAAATCTGCATGCAATCACAGTTCCACATTCCTCTTTTACCTTCTTCAATAACTCCATCATGGTGACTCTGTCTTCTCCTTGTATCTCCAACTCAACAGTCAACTCTTTTTCATAGGTCCGATTTGCTCTCTCATTATTCTTATTCCATGCCATGTTCTGTGCCATATTTCCGTCCAGTCAACTCAAAAAACGAACTTTCCCCCAAACAGCAAAGCTGCTGGGGGAATAAACCGAAAAAGAACAAAGAAAACCAAGAATAACCAACTTAAAGTATCAAGCAAGAACAAACGCTGACTCACTTCCTCAAACTGCTCTCTCACTCACTGCTTGGGGCGACCGACAATGGGCGTGTCTCAGTGTGGGATGGCCGTAAGCGACAGTGAACCGCAGCCGGTAGGCCTTAATGGGCCAGCAGAGGCCCTTGCTATCGTGTGTGCTTCTGTCACGGCCACTCATAAACGCCGATTGCTCCTTCAGCCTGGCAAAATGAAAAAGCTTACAGCACCTGGTATTCCCAGGCGGTCTCCCATCCAAGTACTAACCAGGCCCGACCCTGCTTAGCTTCCGAGATCGGACGAGATCAGGCGTGTTCAGGGTGGTATGGCCGTAAGCGACAGTGAACCGCAGCCGGTAGGCCTTAATGGGCCAGCAGAGGCCCTTGCTATCGTGTGTGCTTCTGTCACGGCCACTCCTAAACGACGATTGCTCCTTCAGTCTGGCAAAATGAAAAAGCTTACAGCACCTGGTATTTCCAGGCGGTCTCCCATCCAAGTACTAACCAGGCCCGACCAACCTGACATCATGGAGCTTGAGTATTTTAATTATTAAAACATTTCAGAATAATAGAAAATCATCAAAATCGTCCATCTTTCAGTCTTAATTGAAGACTTAATGGGGCAATGGTTGTCGTGGCCGTACCTGCCGCCGAACAGCCTGCCCGACGAAGCGACCCCCATGCGAACGCTTGCGAACCCCGTTCCGAACGCCCCGTTCGCTTCCCGGGCGGATGCGAACCCGATCCGAACACTTCAAAGGGAATCCGAACGCACATGCGAACGCAATGGAAGGCCGATGCGAACGGCCCAGTCGGAAAGGGGAAAGGGGGGAAGAGAGCCAATCGGCGCTCGGGGCGAAGGGGGAAAGCCGGCCAATGAGCTCTCGGAGGCTGATCACGAGGGGGGAGGGGGTGTGGGGGGACGCTACCCAGAGAGAGAAAGACTACGGCGTCCATCTTTGTTTACATTTTCCAGTGCAGCACAACAGCAGAGTGTGGAAGGAACAAAGTGCTCCTATGTCGTCTGTGAGTGATTAAAAAATACATTTTGGCCATTTTCCATCTGCAGAGGGCTACACTGCAACTCGCCAGTCATCAGGGGAGCACCAGGTGTAAGTTTTATTATTAAAAATCAGCGTGGTGTGTCTGCCACTGTGTTAGCTGTGTGGAGCCAGAAGCTAGCAGCAGGAGGGAGGAGGAAACTTGGCATTAAAAAATCATATAAAATCGTAGAGTGGATTAAACATGCCAACCTTTACATTCCCCATTAGGCAAGGATTAGGTGACAACCCGAGGCTGTGATGAGATCATTTGAGATAAGGTTGATGTGTTTATTAGGGTGATAATGTCTGCTGCTTAGCCCTGTGACCAGACAGAGGAGCAGGCTTGATATCAAAAATATATACATAAAATCGGCCAATGTATTAAAACCACCAAAGATGTCATGGTCCTGTAGCTAGAGGTTAGACTGAAAAACGACAATGGAATTAGATCATTTGATCCAGTTTTAATGAATCCGTTATGTAATCTATCTGTTAGCCTAGATTAGCTTGTGTGCTAAAAAAAAACGTCTATTTTAAAGGTGTCATATTGGGCTTATTTTGGCTGCTGTATGAACAATCAGAAGATGACAGTGCCTTGGTTTGGGTCGAGTGTCTTGTGGCATGTGTAAAGCATAGTTTTGAAACGTGTTTTGTCCATTTTAAGGGTGGAAAAGGTCATTCTTTGTCATGTGTTGTAATAGGCTAGTAATCACAGTGCAGTTGGCTACATTGGTGACAAGCATAACCCAAGAGCTGTTTGGTGAACTTGTTAGGGGTCCCCCCTAACTTGTTTTGAGGTTCGAATCCTCAGAGCTCTCTCTGTGCTAAAGCCACATGTATCTGTTGCTAGAGATTAATGGGAAATGTGAAATATAAAATTCTATATTTAAAGACAGAACAGTTGTGCAAAATTAAGAACCAGGCCCTGTCCACACAGGCCATAGGGCGTTGTTAACACAGGGACCCCCACTGAAAGGACAAAGAGAACAAAACAAAGCATATGCAATCTAAGCAATTGACCAAGTGACACCTTTGGATTGTCGGTCTTTCACACCTCTTGTGTCTTTCTAGGGCCATTGTGTTGCAAAAAAGTTCCAGACACCTTTAGAAAGAGTCCTAGGACTATTAGCAATGGCCTGTCTGCTTTAGATATTCACAAGAGAACCTTAACTATCAGCAATGGGCTTTAATTTTCTCATGAGAGTCTGTGCCTTTGAATTCAAAAATATGAATAACACTCAACGTGAAATGTCTAATCAAACCAACTCTATGTCTCTCTATCTTTCATGCCATACGCCCATCCACACGCACGGAGGCTTCTCATCAGCCACCTCCTGCTCCCAATCCCCAGCCACAGGACGGTTCAGAATCCGCTCGAAATCGCCGCCGTGAGTGGAGACGGCAAAGGGCAACTCTGGAGGATCAGCAGCTAATGGAGAGCGGAGAGCCTCCAAAGAAGCGAGTCACCAGAGAGTCTTACAAATGCAAAGTTTGTAATCAGCCAAAGAACAAGTCGACTGGCCACACTCAGGTAAAGGGCAAGTGGTACTGTCCTGCATCTGGCCTTAGTGTCGAGGAATGGAAGAGTGCAAACGCCTAGTTTTGCTCTTTTTAGATGTGTTTTATTTTAAAAGTGTTTGGTTTTTACTTTTTAGATGTGTTGTTTTATTTTAGAAGTGTTTGTTTTAAATATTCTGGTTTTGATATTTTTTATATTTGATATTATTGTGTTTTCGTTCAAAACTATTGTGAGTAAACACAGCCATCCTATGGGTGATATTGTTTCATCCTATGGGTGATAATATTGTGTTATTTTGGTGTTGACATTGTTGTACATTGCTTATTGCTGTAAAAAAAAAGAAAAAAAAAACTCTTGTGGTGGAAAGTAACACAGCCATCCTTTGGGTGGAAGATCCAGGTGCGAGTCCTGGCAAGAGTGGCTACCGATATCTTATCGGTAATTTGTTGAAGTGGGAATAGTGTTTATTTCAACACAACCAGAATCAGTGTTAAAAAAGGAAGAGATCTGAGCACTGAAAAGTCACGAGGAGCTTAAAGTTAATACAAAGTTTATTCTATAAAAACCAACATGTTTCGACCTTAAGGTCTTCATCAGGGCAAGATCTGGAGCAGCAAACATGCAAAACCATTAAATAGTGGCTATTCACGTGACGTTACAGATGAACAGGCACTTAATGACCATTGTTACCTAAAAGACACACCCAACTATGCAAGTGTGTGTGTGTGTATGCACAGCACATAAAGCCCTGCTTCATCATACAAGACTGTCGCACAAAACTAGTGAAAATAGCAGATCTACAAGCAGGTGCGAGGCGTTGTGTGCTTGTAGATCAGCTATTTTCACAGTTTAAAATAATTTGTAAAATGATAAATACAAAACGAACGGTTTTGGACATACAACTTGGTTTCCACCCGACAAAAATGATATACCGTAGGACATGTTGTCTGCACACACACCCGCAGTACGCACCTACTGAGACATAATCACACAACTGATTTATATATCAAGTATCAATAAATTAAAGAAAATAAATGCAAACGATGATAAAAAGGTAACTCAAAAAGGAAAGAAGAAAAGACATTGTATATCATGGGTGATATTGTTGTTTTATTGTGGTGCTTTATAAGTGTTGTTGTACATTTCTCTTTCTCAAAAAATCTAAAACAATGAGGAGAAAAAAAAACAACAAACAACAAAACGGACGAGTCTTCCTTACCTCGATAAATTACTGATCAGACAAACAGACACTCTTGCCAGGATTCGTACATGGAATCTTCCACCCAAACAAAGGACCGCAAGAGTCATGTTCTGCTGTTTGTTAACGCGAGGCCGTGGGTTCAAATCCGGGCTGGGACAGATTGACCAAAATGGTTCTAGTTGCGTTTGGGATGAAATAAACAGTTATAATCAAGAAGGATTGATTACAACTGTCTCTTTCGACCCAAACGCGACCAGAACCAGTTTGGTCAATCTGTCCCAGCCCGGATTCGAACACGCGGCCTCGCGGTTTTCCTCTTCTTTCCCCTCCTCCTTTCCCCTCCTCCTTTCCCCCCCCCCTCCCCCCCCCTCTTTCCCTTTCTTCCCCCCCCAGGTAGTCCATTTAACCCCTTTTTTGGCCGAGCGGTTAAGGCGATAGACTAGAAATCTATTGGGGTCTCCCCGCGCAGGTTCGAATCCTGCCGACAACGTAATTGCTTTAGTACATATTGGAAGTTCCTAGGGGTGCAACAATGAACCACTTAAGGTGCTTGCTCCGTTCACTCCACGCATTGACCCGGCATTGCAGTGCCGCTGGGAACGGTGCGACTCCTTCTGCTTTGTCGAAAGAAACTCGCATACACAAGGGCACCTTATCGTGCTGAACGGCGTGCCCCGTGGTTTACGCCCCGCCCCCTAGGCCGCGCCCCCCATTTGTGTTAACCAACGGCCCCAAAGTGGTTGGGGGTTGGGGCGACGGGAGGAGTAGACTAATTCCGGGGTACAAGTGAAAAATCTTCAAAGTGTGGGCTGCTGAAAAAAAGAAAAACCTGCATGTGCCGATTTGCCCGGCTCTCCGCGGGGCCCCGGGGAGCCTTGTCACCCAGCCGGGGTGCCCGCCCACAACCCAGTCAAACTCACAACCCGGCTCTCCAGCCGAACCCGGGTACCCACTATTAAGCCACCCTCCCGGAACCTTTACCAATAGCTGCGGGTGCACCGAGGCCGGGGACCTGGTGGTACGAATCCAGCTTTTTGGCAAAGCATTGTGGCCGTTTTGGGGAGCTCCCCACGCCAAAATGGGGCAACCTAAGGGGACTCCAGTCGGCCAGTTGGAGCCAAAGTAAAGTCTAGGTCTGTGTCCTGCTGCCCAACGGGGCTTTCTACGCTGTGGGCGCCCCCTGGTGCTTCTCTAAGTTGTCCAATATTTCACTTTGACAACAGTCTGCCAAAAGGAAAAAAAGAAGGACAAAAAAAGCTTACAGCACCTGGTATTCCCAGGCGGTCTCCCATCCAAGTACTAACCAGGCCCGACCCTGCTTAGCTTCCGAGATCGGACGAGATCGGGCGTGTTCAGGGTGGTATGGCCGTAAGCGACAGTGAACCGCAGCCGGTAGGCCTTAATGGGCCAGCAGAGGCCCTTGCTATCGTGTGTGCTTCTGTCACGGCCACTCATAAACACCGATTGCTCCTTCAGTCTGGCAAAATGAAAAAGCTTACAGCACCTGGTATTCCCCGGCGGTCTCCCATCCAAGTACTAACCAGGCCCGACCCTGCTTAGCTTCCGAGATCGGACGAGATTGGGCGTGTTTTTTTTATTTTTATCTTTTTATTATCAAAAATCATATTTACAATTCATCACAGGAGCAATACACAGAAATTAAACAATAAAACCAAAATAATCATGAAATATTTACAGAATGAAATTCTAACAGAAAATATTTCAGAATTCAATAATTATTTTCTCATCAGATGAGATTCTGATAAATGTACCACTATCAACAAAACATTTTACAAACTGCTCTCTGTCATATTTGAAAACCAAAAAAACATCCTTCCTTACTATAGATTCAAATATAGGCCAGACTTTCACCTTCTTCCCTTCAAAATGAGCTATATTTCTTCTCATTCTAACAGCACACCTTGCATGGCTCAACAGAAAATTCAGCAAATTAACATTCACCTTTCTTTTGTTCACATTTGCTCCAAACAACATCAGTTCCCTCCAGTTGAAACCTTCTATAAACTCATAACCCCAGTTCTTTAATAAGAAACCTTTCAGTTTAGTGTAAAAAACCTTCAGTCCTTCACAATCTAGAAATAAATGCATGAAGTTTTCTGGACTTCTTTCACACACATCACACTCCCTTTTTATTGTTCGGTCTATCTGATGTAAAACAACATTTGTAAAGATCCTATTATGTCTAAGCTTGAAATCATTATCTTCACATTCAATACTATTACACTTCACATTTAGATTCACCCATATCTTTTTAACATTCATTTCTGGAAATACCCCTGTCCAGACTTTCTCTGATGCTGGTACTTTAACTTCACACTTCAGCATGAGCTGATAGATATCCTTTACTTTCATTTTACCCAACTCTGTTTTCTCTTCATTCTTTACAACTTTCAATTCAGGCAGCGTAGCTAACCTCTTTCCTGTGTCTTCACTATTAATTTTATCCACCCATTCTCTTGGTAGGCTTCCTTTAATCTTATCGTACATATTTATTATTGTTCCCTTCCCGACATCATCATCATATTCATAGATTTCATCCAGTATTGCCCTCACAGGTAAGAATCCTGGTATAACTTCATATACATAATCTTTGATTTGGTTCAAACCAGCATTCATAAAGATCCTGTTATACAGCCATATTCCATTACTTTTAACCTTTGGAGTCAAAAAGACAGGATGATTTAAAATCATATCCATGTTTGTGCACTCATATGTGATATGAGGCAGGAACCTGTTCCAAGCTTCGAACACCTCTTTATAAAAGTATGGCACATCTTGATACATACTTTTCTTAAATCCCATCAAAAGACTGTGTTCCCCACATCTCCCAATTGTATTTATATAATCCTTGAAAAAATATTTCCACCCATGATCAACACGATCATATAAATACTTCAGGATTACTTTTAATCGAATTGCTTTAATTTTTAAACTTAAATCCACCAATTGTAGACCTCCTTCACTACATTTAGCTATCAGGGTTTGGTGAGCTATCCTGACCCCCTTCCCCATCCATAGAAAATCTGACACTAGCCTATTTATTTCCTTTATTACCCATTCTGGCATGTCTAGTGCTCCTATAACATACACCACCTTTGACATTATTAGTGCATTGACCACAATCACCTTTCCTTTTAACCTTAACCCTCTCTGCTTCCAAAAATTCAAAGTTTGTTTTATTTTATTTAACACCCCTGTCCATGTAAGGTCTCTTGCTTCCTTCTCTTTTACACCCAGATTAACACCCAGTATTTTAATATAGTCCTTTGCTACTCTGAAGGGGATATCACAACTCTGCGCTTCCACATTCCCCAAATACATTATTTCTGATTTCTCTATATTGATCTTTGCCCCTGAAGCCTTCCCGTAAACATCAAGATGATCCATAATTCTTTTGATGCTATTTATATTTCTGACAGTAAATGACGTGTCATCCGCATATTGCTGGATTACACTTTCCCCATTACCTGGAAATTGAACACATTTAATCTCTTTATCACTTTTCACTATGGTTGCCAGGGGTTCTGTGGAAATACTATACAAAATGGCAGATAGGGGGCACCCTTGTCTCACTGATCTTTCCAAAGGAAAAGTGTCTGTTAAAACTCCATTGCATTTTACACAGCTCCTGGCATTACTATAGAGTAGCTGAATCCACATTAAGAGCCTAGGTCCAAAACCATATCTCTCCATTGTCTTGAAAAGGAAGTTATGTTCAACCCTATCAAAGGCTTTGTTTAAGTCAACATTTAAAACAACACCACCTTCTCCATCATTATTCATATAGTGAATCACATCTCTCATTGTGCAAATTATATCTGCAATATCCCTCCCTGGGACACTGTATGCCTGTGTTGGAGATATAATGCTACCCAGTACCTCCTTAATTCTATTTGCCAAAATCTTTGCAAAAATCTTATAGTCATTATTCAAAAGGCTGATTGGCCTGTAGTTCTCTAGTTTCATTTTGCTACCTTTATTTTTAAACAATATCGTGAGTACACCCGTTGACATGGATTCTGACACCCGCTGTTCTTTCTCCATATGCATGTATACCTTTAAAAGTATAGGTGCCAACACATCAGAAAAAGTCTTATAGAATTCTCCTGTTATCCCATCTGAACCTGGGCTCTTGTTAGGCTGAAGACTATTTATAGCCTCTTTGATCTCATCAATTAATATATCACCATCACATAGTAGCTTCTCAGATTCACTTATCTTGACAGTCACCTTGTTCAAAACATTTTCAACACAAGCATTGTCAATATCACTTTTCCTGAATAAGTCCCTATAAAAAGATTCCACCGTTTCTAAAATACCTACAAAGTCGGTGACCTTTTCTCCATTTTTATTTTCTAGTTCATGAATATAAGTTCTCTTCTGCTTAGTTTTTTCAAGCCCTAAAAAGAAGGAAGTACATCTTTCACCATCTACAGCATATTGTGCCCTACTCCTCACAATTGCACCCATACATTTATTTTGCTCATATTTGTCTAGCTCAGCTTTGATTTTCAAATAGTTTTCAATATTGTAGTTTGTATTATTGCTAGCCTTTTCAATTTCCTTTGATAACATTTCCCTCAGATCATTTTCCTCCTGTTTCTTTCTGACATTTCTCTGCTTTGCATATCTTATACTTAGAACCTTTATTTTCTTTGTTAAGGACTCCCACCATTCACAAGCATTGGTATATAATAATGGATTATTATTAACCTCACATTGAATACAGCTTTTAATTACATTCCTATACTTTTCCTCACTCAATAAACTGGAATTCAGGCACCACATACCTCCCCCTCTCTCTGACTCATCTTTCAAGATGATCTTAAAAGATAACATAGCATGGTCACTCAAACCAGTGAACTTGTACATGATTTGTTTTACATACTTAGCCATATCTCTTTTAACTATACACAAATCAATTCTACTCTGCTTCAGTTCTCCCATGACAACTTGCCTTCTAGAAAAGGCTCTTGTGTTGGGATTCTCCTCTCTCCATTTATCTATTAGGTCATTTTCATCCATCATCTTTAGAAAAACATTCCTCGATGAGTCAAATTTGTATGTAGCATTGCTCACAGCATCCAATCTACAACACTTTAAATTAAAATCCCCAACTAGAATACAGTTCCCTGTACTCAAAGGTTTTAGCTGTGTAAATAGATCCCTTCGTTCCATCTCCACGTTAGGAGCATATACATTGATTAATTTAAACAAAGTGTTTTGATATTCAAATTCAACCACTAAAACTCTCCCCTTGGCATCAGATATGATTTGTTTTATGTTGTCCACAACACCTTGTTTAATCAAAATTGCGACACCGCAAGACTTCTCAGTGCCGTTATTCACATAAATAAGATCCCCCCATTTAGTTTTTACTTTGTCCATTATATCATCCGTCCAACACGTTTCTTGTAGGCATAGTATATCAGAACTACATGAAAACAAGACTTGTTCTAATTTCAACATATTCCTTAAGCCATTCGTGTTAAAAGATGTTATGGAAATCATAAGTATTATAATGGGGGGAAAAAACTCCATTACCTATTTTTTGAGACTTTTCTCATTGGCTCTCTTCTCTTCCTTGGACTTCCTCTTTAGGCGATTCAGAGCCTCTGGACTCAAGTCCATATCTTCGTCAGATAAGGCATGGTCCACCTCAGAAGTGCCCGGTGGCACCAGTCGTTTCTCTTGGGACAGTACTTTACTCCTCATCCCACCACCAGCTCCAGGCGCAGGACCAGAGGAAATGCCTCCTCTGGTCCTAACTCCACCCCTGGTTATCTCAGCACGGCCTCGACCGCTTCTTTTGACCACATCAATGGGCCCGCCCATGGAGATACTCACATGGTCATTGGGAGATGGGGCAGGACCTGCAGAGGACCCCACTCCACCTACCCTCTCAATCTTTCTCTCCACAGACGAATCCAACTCCGCCAGGACGCCATCCATGCTGCTCCCGATGCCAGCAGACTGAGCCACCACCTGCGGCTCCACTCCACCTCTCTGGGTTGCATGCTGCTGGTCACCTCCACTCTCCACCTCCTCCCCCTCTGCTGATGGTGTCTCCTCTACCACCTCTGTCTCAGCTGGTAGTTGTTCCTCCATGGCAGCTGGTGGCGCCACCTCTGTCTCCACTGATGTTGCTTCCACCACATTCTCACCATCTGCTGTACTGTCCCATGCAAGTTCCTCTTCCTCCACCTCCTCTTCCTCCTCCCCCTTCTCCTCAGTATCCGAGTAAAAATGATCACTCTCCTCTCTGGCATTCTCACATTCCCTTGCATAATGTCCTTGTTGTTGGCACCTGAAGCAAAAGAATTCTGGGCAGTCCCTCATGATGTGTCCAGGCTGAATACAGAGTCTACAAACACGAACTTGGTTGTCATGAATCACCCTAAAGTGCTCCACCCCCTGCAATGTTTCAAATTTTGTGGAATAAGGCAGTGATTGTACCTCTTTTGGGAACCTCACTTTGACAAAGCGGGTTCCCTCCACAATGTCAGTACCTGGCCAAACTCTCCTCTTAATGGGGGAGACAGCAGTTACCCCCCAAATTCTTAGCTTAGTCAGGATTTCTTCATCTGTGATGTAAGCTGGCAGTGCTATGAAGGACACCACCAACTCATTCCTAGTCAGTTCATTCGCAACAATGATGCTATTCCTGATCTTTAGTCCATCCATCAACTTTTCTTTTCCATTAGCATCTTCCATTGTTAGCTCATATTTCTTTGGCGTTCTAAATCTGCATGCAATCACAGTTCCACATTCCTCTTTTACCTTCTTCAATAACTCCATCATGGTGACTCTGTCTTCTCCTTGTATCTCCAACTCAACAGTCAACTCTTTTTCATAGGTCCGATTTGCTCTCTCATTATTCTTATTCCATGCCATGTTCTGTGCCATATTTCCGTCCAGTCAACTCAAAAAACGAACTTTCCCCCAAACAGCAAAGCTGCTGGGGGAATAAACCGAAAAAGAACAAAGAAAACCAAGAATAACCAACTTAAAGTATCAAGCAAGAACAAACGCTGACTCACTTCCTCAAACTGCTCTCTCACTCACTGCTTGGGGCGACCGACAATGGGCGTGTCTCAGTGTGGGATGGCCGTAAGCGACAGTGAACCGCAGCCGGTAGGCCTTAATGGGCCAGCAGAGGCCCTTGCTATCGTGTGTGCTTCTGTCACGGCCACTCATAAACGCCGATTGCTCCTTCAGCCTGGCAAAATGAAAAAGCTTACAGCACCTGGTATTCCCAGGCGGTCTCCCATCCAAGTACTAACCAGGCCCGACCCTGCTTAGCTTCCGAGATCGGACGAGATCAGGCGTGTTCAGGGTGGTATGGCCGTAAGCGACAGTGAACTGCAGCCGGTAGGCCTTAATGGGCCAGCAGAGGCCCTTGCTATCGTGTGTGCTTCTGTCACGGCCACTCATAAACGACGATTGCTCCTTCAGTCTGGCAAAATGAAAAAGCTTACAGCACCTGGTATTTCCAGGCGGTCTCCCATCCAAGTACTAACCAGGCCCGACCAACCTGACATCATGGAGCTTGAGTATTTTAATTATTAAAACATTTCAGAATAATAGAAAATCATCAAAATCGTCCATCTTTCAGTCTTAATTGAAGACTTAATGGGGCAATGGTTGTCGTGGCCGTACCTGCCGCCGAACAGCCTGCCCGACGAAGCGACCCCCATGCGAACGCTTGCGAACCCCGTTCCGAACGCCCCGTTCGCTTCCCGGGCGGATGCGAACCCGATCCGAACACTTCAAAGGGAATCCGAACGCACATGCGAACGCAATGGAAGGCCGATGCGAACGGCCCAGTCGGAAAGGGGAAAGGGGGGAAGAGAGCCAATCGGCGCTCGGGGCGAAGGGGGAAAGCCGGCCAATGAGCTCTCGGAGGCTGATCACGAGGGGGGAGGGGGTGTGGGGGGACGCTACCCAGAGAGAGAAAGACTACGGCGTCCATCTTTGTTTACATTTTCCAGTGCAGCACAACAGCAGAGTGTGGAAGGAACAAAGTGCTCCTATGTCGTCTGTGAGTGATTAAAAAATACATTTTGGCCATTTTCCATCTGCAGAGGGCTACACTGCAACTCGCCAGTCATCAGGGGAGCACCAGGTGTAAGTTTTATTATTAAAAATCAGCGTGGTGTGTCTGCCACTGTGTTAGCTGTGTGGAGCCAGAAGCTAGCAGCAGGAGGGAGGAGGAAACTTGGCATTAAAAAATCATATAAAATCGTAGAGTGGATTAAACATGCCAACCTTTACATTCCCCATTAGGCAAGGATTAGGTGACAACCCGAGGCTGTGATGAGATCATTTGAGATAAGGTTGATGTGTTTATTAGGGTGATAATGTCTGCTGCTTAGCCCTGTGACCAGACAGAGGAGCAGGCTTGATATCAAAAATATATACATAAAATCGGCCAATGTATTAAAACCACCAAAGATGTCATGGTCCTGTAGCTAGAGGTTAGACTGAAAAACGACAATGGAATTAGATCATTTGATCCAGTTTTAATGAATCCGTTATGTAATCTATCTGTTAGCCTAGATTAGCTTGTGTGCTAAAAAAAAACGTCTATTTTAAAGGTGTCATATTGGGCTTATTTTGGCTGCTGTATGAACAATCAGAAGATGACAGTGCCTTGGTTTGGGTCGAGTGTCTTGTGGCATGTGTAAAGCATAGTTTTGAAACGTGTTTTGTCCATTTTAAGGGTGGAAAAGGTCATTCTTTGTCATGTGTTGTAATAGGCTAGTAATCACAGTGCAGTTGGCTACATTGGTGACAAGCATAACCCAAGAGCTGTTTGGTGAACTTGTTAGGGGTCCCCCCTAACTTGTTTTGAGGTTCGAATCCTCAGAGCTCTCTCTGTGCTAAAGCCACATGTATCTGTTGCTAGAGATTAATGGGAAATGTGAAATATAAAATTCTATATTTAAAGACAGAACAGTTGTGCAAAATTAAGAACCAGGCCCTGTCCACACAGGCCATAGGGCGTTGTTAACACAGGGACCCCCACTGAAAGGACAAAGAGAACAAAACAAAGCATATGCAATCTAAGCAATTGACCAAGTGACACCTTTGGATTGTCGGTCTTTCACACCTCTTGTGTCTTTCTAGGGCCATTGTGTTGCAAAAAAGTTCCAGACACCTTTAGAAAGAGTCCTAGGACTATTAGCAATGGCCTGTCTGCTTTAGATATTCACAAGAGAACCTTAACTATCAGCAATGGGCTTTAATTTTCTCATGAGAGTCTGTGCCTTTGAATTCAAAAATATGAATAACACTCAACGTGAAATGTCTAATCAAACCAACTCTATGTCTCTCTATCTTTCATGCCATACGCCCATCCACACGCACGGAGGCTTCTCATCAGCCACCTCCTGCTCCCAATCCCCAGCCACAGGACGGTTCAGAATCCGCTCGAAATCGCTGCCGTGAGTGGAGACGGCAAAGGGCAACTCTGGAGGATCAGCAGCTAATGGAGAGCGGAGAGCCTCCAAAGAAGCGAGTCACCAGAGAGTCTTACAAATGCAAAGTTTGTAATCAGCCAAAGAACAAGTCGACTGGCCACACTCAGGTAAAGGGCAAGTGGTACTGTCCTGCATCTGGCCTTAGTGTCGAGGAATGGAAGAGTGCAAACGCCTAGTTTTGCTCTTTTTAGATGTGTTTTATTTTAAAAGTGTTTGGTTTTTACTTTTTAGATGTGTTGTTTTATTTTAGAAGTGTTTGTTTTAAATATTCTGGTTTTGATATTTTTTATATTTGATATTATTGTGTTTTCGTTCAAAACTATTGTGAGTAAACACAGCCATCCTATGGGTGATATTGTTTCATCCTATGGGTGATAATATTGTGTTATTTTGGTGTTGACATTGTTGTACATTGCTTATTGCTGTAAAAAAAAAAAAAAAAAAAAACTCTTGTGGTGGAAAGTAACACAGCCATCCTTTGGGTGGAAGATCCAGGTGCGAGTCCTGGCAAGAGTGGCTACCGATATCTTATCGGTAATTTGTTGAAGTGGGAATAGTGTTTATTTCAACACAACCAGAATCAGTGTTAAAAAAGGAAGAGATCCGAGCACTGAAAAGTCACGAGGAGCTTAAAGTTAATACAAAGTTTATTCTATAAAAACCAACATGTTTCGACCTTAAGGTCTTCATCAGGGCAAGATCTGGAGCAGCAAACATGCAAAACCATTAAATAGTGGCTATTCACGTGACGTTACAGATGAACAGGCACTTAATGACCATTGTTACCAAAAAGACACACCCAACTATGCAAGTGTGTGTGTGTGTGTGTGTGTGTGTGTGTGTGTATGCACAGCACATAAAGCCCTGCTTCATCATACAAGACTGTCGCACAAAACTAGTGAAAATAGCAGATCTACAAGCAGGTGCGAGGCGTTGTGTGCTTGTAGATCACCTATTTTCACAGTTTAAAATAATTTGTAAAATGATAAATACAAAACGAACGGTTTTGGACATACAACTTGGTTTCCACCCGACAAAAATGATATACCGTAGGACATGTTGTCTGCACACACACCCGCAGTAAGCACCTACTGAGACATAATCACACAACTGATTTATATATCAAGTATCAATAAATTAAAGAAAATAAATGCAAACGATGATAAAAAGGTAACTCAAAAAGGAAAGAAGAAAAGACATTGTATATCATGGGTGATATTGTTGTTTTATTGTGGTGCTTTATAAGTGTTGTTGTACATTTCTCTTTCTCAAAAAATCTAAAACAATGAGGAGAAAAAAAAACAACAAACAACAAAACGGACGAGTCTTCCTTACCTCGATAAATTACTGATCAGACAAACAAAGACACTCTTGCCAGGATTCGTACATGGAATCTTCCACCCAAACAAAGGACCGCAAGAGTCATGTTCTGCTGTTTGTTAACGCGAGGCCGTGGGTTCAAATCCGGGCTGGGACAGATTGACCAAAATGGTTCTAGTTGCGTTTGGGATGAAATAAACAGTTATAATCAAGAAGGATTGATTACAACTGTCTCTTTCGACCCAAACGCGACCAGAACCAGTTTGGTCAATCTGTCCCAGCCCGGATTCGAACACGCGGCCTCGCGTTTTTCCTCTTCTTTCCCCTCCTCCTTTCTCCTCCTCCTTTCCCCCCCTCTCCCCCCCCTCTTTCCCTTTCTTCCCCCCCCAGGTAGTCCATTTAACCCCTTTTTTGGCCGAGCGGTTAAGGCGATAGACTAGAAATCTATTGGGGTCTCCCCGCGCAGGTTCGAATCCTGCCGACAACGTAATTGCTTTAGTACATATTGGAAGTTCCTAGGGGTGCAACAATGAACCACTTAAGGTGCTTGCTCCGTTCACTCCACGCATTGACCCGGCATTGCAGTGCCGCTGGGAACGGTGCGACTCCTTCTGCTTTGTCGAAAGAAACTCGCATACACAAGGGCACCTTATCGTGCTGAACGGCGTGCCCCGTGGTTTACGCCCCGCCCCCTAGGCCGCGCCCCCCATTTGTGTTAACCAACGCCCCCAAAGTGGTTGGGGGTTGGGGCGACGGGAGGAGTAGACTAATTCCGGGGTACAAGTGAAAAATCTTCAAAGTGTGGGCTGCTGAAAAAAGAAAAACCTGCATGTGCCGATTTGCCCGGCTCTCCGCGGGGCCCCGGGGAGCCTTGTCACCCAGCCGGGGTGCCCGCCCACAACCCAGTCAAACTCACAACCCGGCTCTCCAGCCGAACCCGGGTACCCACTATTAAGCCACCCTCCCGGAACCTTTACCAATAGCTGCGGGTGCACCGAGGCCGGGGACCTGGTGGTACGAATCCAGCTTTTTGGCAAAGCATTGTGGCCGTTTTGGGGAGCTCCCCACGCCAAAATGGGGCAACCTAAGGGGACTCCAGTCGGCCAGTTGGAGCCAAAGTAAAGTCTAGGTCTGTGTCCTGCTGCCCAACGGGGCTTTCTACGCTGTGGGCGCCCCCTGGTGCTTCTCTAAGTTGTCCAATATTTCACTTTGACAACAGTCTGCCAAAAGGAAAAAAAGAAGGACAAAAAAAGCTTACAGCACCTGGTATTCCCAGGCGGTCTCCCATCCAAGTACTAACCAGGCCCGACCCTGCTTAGCTTCCGAGATCGGACGAGATCGGGCGTGTTCAGGGTGGTATGGCCGTAAGCGACAGTGAACCGCAGCCGGTAGGCCTTAATGGGCCAGCAGAGGCCCTTGCTATCGTGTGTGCTTCTGTCACGGCCACTCATAAACGCCGATTGCTCCTTCAGTCTGGCAAAATGAAAAAGCTTACAGCACCTGGTATTCCCAGGCGGTCTCCCATCCAAGTACTAACCAGGCCCGGCCCTGCTTAGCTTCCGAGATCGGACGAGATTGGGCGTGTTCAGGGTGGTATGGCCATGAGCGACAGTCAACCGCAGCCGGTAGGCCTTAATGGGCCAGCAGAGGCCCTTGCTATCGTGTGTGCTTCTCTCACGGCCACTCATAAACGACGATTGCTCCTTCAGTCTGGCAAAATGAAAAAGCTTACAGCACCTGGTATTCCCAGGCGGTCTCCCATCCAAGTACTAACCAGGCCCGACCCTGCTTAGCTTCCGAGATCGGACGAGATCGGGCGTGTTCAGGGTGGTATGGCCGTAAGCAAGTAAGGCAGCAGCCGCTAGGCCTCATATGCCAGTGTCACGCTAACGCGGAGGGGACTGGCGGGTGTCAGACCGGATGAGAAAAGCATCAGCAGAGGCTGCGGTCGTTCAGGCAGTCAGTTAAGGGGTTATCGCTTCTCGGCCTTTTGGCTAAGATCAAGTGTAGTATCTGTTCTTATCAGTTTAATATCTGATACGTCCCCTATACGGGGACTACATATTAAACGGATTTTTGGACTCGGGAGTTGAAACAGGGGCTTGCTCCGTTCACTCCACGCATCGACCCGGCATTGCAGTGCCGCTGGGAACGGTGCCCCTCCTTCTGCTTTGTCGAAAGAAACTCGCATACACAAGGGCACCTTATCGTGCTGAACGGCGTGCCCGGTGGTTTACGCCCCGCCCCCTAGGTCGCGCCCCCCATTTGTGTTAACCAACGCCCCCAAAGTGGTTGGGGGTTGGGGCGACGGGAGGAGTAGACTAATTCCGGGGTACAAGTGAAAAATCTTCAAAGTGTGGGCTGCTGAAAAAAGAAAAACCTGCATGTGCCGATTTGCCCGGCTCTCCGCGGGGCCCCGGGGAGCCTTGTCACCCAGCCGGGGTGCCCGCCCACAACCCAGTCAAACTCACAACCCGGCTCTCCAGCCGAACCCGGGTACCCACTATTAAGCCACCCTCCCGGAACCTTTACCAATAGCTGCGGGTGCACCGAGGCCGGGGACCTGGTGGTACGAATCCAGCTTTTTGGCAAAGCATTGTGGCCGTTTTGGGGAGCTCCCCACGCCAAAATGGGGCAACCTAAGGGGACTCCAGTCGGCCAGTTGGAGCCAAAGTAAAGTCTAGGTCTGTGTCCTGCTGCCCAACGGGGCTTTCTACGCTGTGGGCGCCCCCTGGTGCTTCTCTAAGTTGTCCAATATTTCACTTTGACAACAGTCTGCCAAAAGGAAAAAAAGAAGGACAAAAAAAGCTTACAGCACCTGGTATTCCCAGGCGGTCTCCCATCCAAGTACTAACCAGGCCCGACCCTGCTTAGCTTCCGAGATCGGACGAGATCAGGCGTGTTCAGGGTGGTATGGCCGTAAGCGACAGTGAACCGCAGCCGGTAGGCCTTAATGGGCCAGCAGAGGCCCTTGCTATCGTGTGTGCTTCTGTCACGGCCACTCATAAACGCCGATTGCTCCTTCAGTCTGGCAAAATGAAAAAGCTTACAGCACCTGGTATTCCCAGGCGGTCTCCCATCCAAGTACTAACCAGGCCCGGCCCTGCTTAGCTTCCGAGATCGGACGAGATTGGGCGTGTTCAGGGTGGTATGGCCATGAGCGACAGTCAACCGCAGCCGGTAGGCCTTAATGGGCCAGCAGAGGCCCTTGCTATCGTGTGTGCTTCTCTCACGGCCACTCATAAACGACGATTGCTCCTTCAGTCTGGCAAAATGAAAAAGCTTACAGCACCTGGTATTCCCAGGCGGTCTCCCATCCAAGTACTAACCAGGCCCGACCCTGCTTAGCTTCCGAGATCGGACGAGATCGGGCGTGTTCAGGGTGGTATGGCCGTAAGCAAGTAAGGCAGCAGCCGCTAGGCCTCATATGCCAGTGTCACGCTAATGCGGAGGGGACTGGCGGGTGTCAGACCGGATGAGAAAAGCATCAGCAGAGGCTGCGGTCGTTCAGGCAGTCAGTTAAGGGGTTATTGCTTCTCGGCCTTTTGGCTAAGATCAAGTGTAGTATCTGTTCTTATCAGTTTAATATCTGATACGTCCCCTATACGGGGACTACATATTAAACGGATTTTTGGACTCGGGAGTTGAAACAGGGGCTTGCTCCGTTCACTCCACGCATCGACCCGGCATTGCAGTGCCGCTGGGAACGGTGCGCCTCCTTCTGCTTTGTCGAAAGAAACTCGCATACACAAGGGCACCTTATCGTTCTGAACGGCGTGCCCGGTGGTTTACGCCCCGCCCCCTAGGTCGCGCCCCCCATTTGTGTTAACCAATGCCCCCAAAGTGGTTGGGGGTTGGGGCGACGGGAGGAGTAGACTAATTCCGGGGTACAGGTGAAAAATCTTCAAAGTGTGGGCTGCTGAAAAAAAAAAAAAACCTGCATGTGCCGTTTTGCCCGGCTCTCCGCGGGGCCCCGGGGAGCCTTGTCAACCAGCCGGGGTGCCCGCCCACAACCCAGTCAAACTCACAACCCGGCTCTCCAGCCGAACCCGGGTACCCACTATTAAGCCACCCTCCCGGAACCTTTACCAATAGCTGCGGGCGCACCGAGGCCGGGGACCTGGTGGTACGAATCCAGCTTTTTGGCAAAGCATTGTGGTCGTTTTGGGGAGCTCCCCACGCCAAAATGGGGCAACCTAAGGGGACTCCAGTCCGCCAGTTGGAGCCAAAGTAAAGTCTAGGTCTGTGTCCTGCTGCCCAACGGGGCTTTCTACGCTGTGGGCGCCCCCTGGTGCTTCTCTAAGTTGTCCAATATTTCACTTTGACAACAGTCTGCCAAAAGGAAAAAAAGAAGGACAAAAAAAGCTTACAGCACCTGGTATTCCCAGGCGGTCTCCCATCCAAGTACTAACCAGGCCCGACCCTGCTTAGCTTCCGAGATCGGACGAGATCAGGCGTGTTCAGGGTGGTATGGCCGTAAGCGACAGTGAACCGCAGCCGGTAGGCCTTAATGGGCCAGCAGAGGCCCTTGCTATCGTGTGTGCTTCTGTCACGGCCACTCATAAACGACGATTGCTCCTTCAGTCTGGCAAAATGAAAAAGCTTACAGCACCTGGTATTTCCAGGCGGTCTCCCATCCAAGTACTAACCAGGCCCGACCAACCTGACATCATGGAGCTTGAGTATTTTAATTATTAAAACATTTCAGAATAATAGAAAATCATCAAAATCGTCCATCTTTCAGTCTTAATTGAAGACTTAATGGGGCAATGGTTGTCGTGGCCGTACCCTCCACCGAATGGCCAGCAAAACAACTCCTAACAAAGTCCTAACAAAGTCCTAACAATTCCTAACAATTCCTAACATCTCCTAACAGTTCCTAACAAAGTCCTAACAATTCCTAACATCTCCTAACAGTTCCTAACAAAGTCCTAACAATTCCTAACAAGTCCTAACAAGAGGGGGCAAAAGAACCAATCATATGCTTGGAAACAGTTGAGGTCATATTATTTATTTAAGACACTATTTTATTTAATTTAATTTAGTTAGGATGTGTTTACATTATTCTGAGAACTATGATTTAAACGTGGAACATGATTAACATTTACAAAAGAATTTGATACAGTTTATCATTCCTGGTATTGCACTGAAATGACTGAGTGACAAAGTGGCAAAATGGTACTGCCCTGCATCTGGACAGACCCTTCAGGAGTGGAAAGCTTCTTTGTAATTGTACTGTAAAAGTAATACTGTTTTATTTTTTTTTATTTTTTTACAGTGTAAGGTTAGTTGCTGTTGCAACTATTAAAAAAAAACTACTTGAATATATGTCTTAAACAGAGTTTAGTTGCTCTTGCAAAGTGAAAAGTACTTGAAAATATTCCTTAAGCAATGTTGCTGCAACTATTTATTATTATTATTATAATTATTATTATTGTAATTTTTATGATCAGGTAAGCCAAGGTAACAGGGGTGGACTGAGACCACAATTAGGCCCTGGCGCTGTTGCCCAGAGAGGCCCCAAAATGCCCTAAAATGCCTAAAAAATCCTCTATACGGTGAATCGCATGCTGCCCCGCTGCCGCCGGGCGGCATGCGATTCATCATAGGCCTATAGCTGATTTTTGAGGCATTTTTAGGGCCCCAAAGGACATTTTAGGGGATTTTGGTGCATTTTCATTGCCCCTAAAGTCATTTAAGGGCATTTTGGTACATTCTTAGGGCCCCAAAAGTCCCCAAGCGGCCCCAATACTGAACAGCCCACCGGGCATTTGCCCTGTACGCCAGATGGCCAGTCCGCCCCTGCAAGGTAATGGTTTTTCAATGTGTCTTAAACAGAGTTGCAACTTAAAAACAATAAAAAATAAATAAACAGATCTTGTGGTGTAACAGTACGTCCATCCATTGGGTGGGAGATTCAGGTGCAAATCCTGGTAAGAGTGTTCAGATTGTTGGTCAAACCGAAATTATTATATCATTTACATTCTTAAAAAAAAGTATGTGTTAGTTGCGACCGTCAGGGAGCAGTTTACTACCAGTAAGACTCCCTAATCGGGAGATAAGCAAATATCACAACCTCCACCTCTCACGGGTAGCCATAGTTACACCTGGAATGTTGAATCTCCATATATGGAGATAACCTACGCATCACACAAAGTCTGACCTCACCAGCCCATACTTGGGCATGGACGACTTATATCTCCATATACGGAGATGGCCATATATGGAGATACGATGACATCACAGAGTCCACAGCTGATGATGTGGCGTGATGTCATACAATAAACAAACAAGCCCTATATACTGATGCGGAGATATGAGCAGGGCAAAGGTGTGACGTGTGACGTGTGACCGACCGACGGACGGACGGCCGGTGGAGGTTTTCATTGCGACCGTCAGGGAGCAGTTTACTACCAGTAAGACTCCCTAATCGGGAGATAAGCGACCGTTGGTCGCTTATCTCCACAAATAGGCCAAAAAATTTGTTTTACCAATTATCAAGACATACGGGCAGTTGACAGTTTGCCATGGTTACTCATTGAAGTTGAATCTCCATATATGGAGATAACCTACGCATCACACTAAGTCTGACCTCACCAGCCCATATTTGGGCATGAGCAACTTATGTCTCCATATATGGAGATATGATGACATCACACAGTCCTCAGCCGATGATGTGGCGTGATGTCATACAATACACAAACGAGCCCTACAGTATAAAGGGACAATTCTTGCCAGGAAAGAAGCATTTCTTCGACTCAGACCTTATCGCCAGGGTTGGCTTATAGCAGCTGTCGGTAGGACCATATATGGATTCTGTTAGTGTGGATCTCCTAACAGGGCATCATCTGGGATACAATCCCTTTTATGCCCATATATGGAGATCCCTAACAGAATCCCTTTCATGCCCATATATGGAGATCCCTAACAGAATCCCTTTTATGCCCATATATGGAGATCCCTAACAGCATCCCTTTTATGCCCATATATGGAGATCACTAACAGCTAACAGAATCCCTTTTATGCCCATATATGGAGATCCCTAACAGAATCCCTTTTATGCCCATATATGGAGATCCCTAACAGAATCCCTTTTATGCCCATATATGGAGATCCCTAACATAATCCCTTTTATGCCCATACATGGAGATCCCTAACAGAATCCCTTTTATGCCCATATATGGAGATCCCTAACAGAATCCCTTGTATGCCCATATATGGAGATCCCTAACAGAATCCCTTTTATGCCCATAAATGGAGATCCCTAACAGAATCCCTTTTATGCCCATATATTATGGAGAAATCCCTGCTCTGAGTATCTGACATCAGTGTGATGTCACCTGTTTATGCCCATATATGGAGATCCCTGCTCTGCGTATCTGGTTGCTATGGTAAACAGTTGGTTGCTAGGGTAAAAAAACATGGTTGCTATGGTAAACAGTTGGTTGCTAGGGTAAACAGTTGGTTGCTAGGGTAAAACCATGGTTGCTAACGTACACTAACAAACCAGCAACAACAGACTGTTGCCACAGCAACGTACACAAAGGTTTGTGTACACATGTGGTGTGATGTCATACTGATGCAGAGATATGAGCAGGGCAAAGGTGTGACGTGTGACGTGTGACCGACCGACCGACCGACGGACGGACGGCCGGTGGAGGTTTTCATTGCGACCGTCAGGGAGCAGTTTACTATGAAAACCTCCACCGGCCGTCCGTCGGTCGGTCGGTCGGTCGGTCGGTCGGTCGGTCGGTCGGTCGGTCACACGTCACACGTCACACCTTTGCCCTGCTCATATCTCCGCATCAGTATATAGGGCTTGTTTGTTTATTGTATGACATCACGCCACATCATCAGCTGTGGACTCTGTGATGTCATCGTATCGCATCAGTATATAGGGCTTGTTTGTGTATTGTATGACATCACGCCACATCATCAGCTGTGGACTCTGTGATGTCATCGTATCTCCATATATGGCCATCTCCGTATATGGAGATATAAGTCGTCCATGCCCAAGTATGGGCTGGTGAGGTCAGACTTTGTGTGATGCGTAGGTTATCTCCATATATGGAGATTCAACATTCCAGGTGTAACTATGGCTGCCCGTATGACGTGAGAGGTGGAGGTTGTGATTAGGGAGTCTTACTGGTAGTAAACTGCTCCCTGACGGTCGCAATGAAAACCTCCACCGGCCGTCCGTCCGTCGGTCGGTCACACGTCACACGTCACACCTTTGCCCTGCTCATATCTCCGCATCAGTATATAGGGCTTGTTTGTTTATTGTATGACATCACGCCACATCATCAGCTGTGGACTCTGTGATGTCATCGTATCTCCATATATGGCCATCTCCGTATATGGAGATATAAGTCGTCCATGCCCAAGTATGGGCTGGTGAGGTCAGACTTTGTGTGATGCGTAGGTTATCTCCATATATGGAGATTCAACATTCCAGGCAATGCTCTCTTCCCTGGTGAGAATTGCCCCTTTATATAGGGCTTGTTTGTGTATTGTATGACATCACGCCACATCATCAGCTGTGGACTCTGTGATGTCATCGTATCTCCATATATGGCCATCTCCGTATATGGAGATATAAGTCGTCCATGCCCAAGTATGGGCTGGTGAGGTCAGACTTTGTGTGATGCGTAGGTTATCTCCATATATGGAGATTCAACATTCCAGGTGTAACTATGGCTACCCGTATGACGTGAGAGGTGGAGGTTGTGATCTCCCGATTAGGGAGTCTTACTGGAAGTAAACTGCTCCCTGATGGTCGCAATGAAAACCTCCACCGGCCGTCCGTCCGTCCGTCCGTCCGTCCGTCACACGTCACACGTCACACCTTTGCCCTGCTCATATCTCCGCATCAGTATGACATCACACCACATGTGTACACAAACCTTTGTGTACGTTGCTGTGGCAACAGTCTGTTGTTGCTGGTCTGTTAGTGTACGTTAGCAACCACCTTAGCAACCATGGTTTTACCCTAGCAACCAACTGTTTACCCTAGCAACCAACTGTTTACCATAGCAACCATGTTTTTTACCCTAGCAACCAACTGTTTACCATAGCAACCAGATACGCAGAGCAGGGATCTCCATATATGGGCATAAACAGGTGACATCACACTGATGTCAGATACTCAGAGCAGGGATTTCTCCATAATATATGGGCATAAAAGGGATTCTGTTAGGGATCTCCATATATGGGCATAAAAGGGATTCTGTTAGGGATCTCCATATATGGGCATACAAGGGATTCTGTTAGGGATCTCCATATATGGGCATAAATGGGATTCTGTTAGGGATCTCCATATATGGGCATAAAAGGGATTATGTTAGGGATCTCCATATATGGGCATAAAAGGGATTCTGTTAGGGATCTCCATATATGGGCATAAAAGGGATTCTGTTAGCTGTTAGTGATCTCCATATATGGGCATAAAAGGGATGCTGTTAGGGATCTCCATATATGGGCATAAAAGGGATGCTGTTAGGGATCTCCATATATGGGCATAAAAGGGATTCTGTTAGGGATCTCCATATATGGGCATAAAAGGGATTCTGTTAGGGATCTCCATATATGGGCATAAAAGGGATTCTGTTAGGGATCTCCATATATGGGCATAAAAGGGATTCTGTTAGCTGTTAGTGATCTCCATATATGGGCATAAAAGGGATGCTGTTAGGGATCTCCATATATGGGCATAAAAGGGATTCTTTAAGGGATCTCCATATATGGGCATGAAAGGGATTCTGTTAGGGATCTCCATATATGGGCATAAAAGGGATTCTGTTAGCTGTTAGTGATCTCCATATATGGGCATAAAAGGGATGCTGTTAGGGATCTCCATATATGGGCATAAAAGGGATTCTGTAAGGGATCTCCATATATGGGCATGAAAGGGATTCTGTTAGGGATCTCCATATATGGGCATAAAAGGGATTGTATCCCAGATGATGCCCTGTTAGGAGATCCACACTAACAGAATCCATATATGGTCCTACCGACAGCTGCTATAAGCCAACCCTGGCGATAAGGTCTGAGTCGAAGAAATGCTTCTTTCCTGGCAAGAATTGCCCCTTTATACTGTAGGGCTCGTTTGTGTATTGTATGACATCACGCCACATCATCGGCTGAGGACTGTGTGATGTCATCATATATCCATATATGGAGACATAAGTTGCTCATGCCCAAATATGGGCTGGTGAGGTCAGACTTAGTGTGATGCGTAGGTTATCTCCATATATGGAGATTCAACTTCAATGAGTAACCATGGCAAACTGTCAACTGCCCGTATGTCTTGATAATTGGTAAAACAAACTTTTGGCCTATTTGTGGAGATAAGCGACCAACGGTCGCTTATCTCCCGATTAGGGAGTCTTACTGGTATTTTACTATAATTAGAATAAGTTAGAATGAGTTGTTTTCTCTCCTTTCTCTTTTTTTCTTTCTCCCCCCTTTCCCCCCCTTCCCCCTCTCATTTTTTTTTCTTTCCCCCTTCAAGCAGTCCATTATGCCCCATCTTTGGCGCTACCCGGCGAGCGCTCGCCTACCTCGCTTCCTCCTTTACTGGCCAACCGCGGGGCTCCTCGCGTCCAAATAAAAAGAGAGCGAGTTCAATTGTCGCCAATGGAAGATCTCCCCCGCGGTGGTTTCTTTCCAATCAAAGC
This sequence comes from Nannobrachium achirus, assembly GCF_963921795.1. Lineage (NCBI taxonomy): Eukaryota > Metazoa > Chordata > Actinopteri > Myctophiformes > Myctophidae > Nannobrachium > Nannobrachium achirus. The sequence continues at coordinate 68,901,088 of NC_137818.1, read as the reverse complement.
GCCTCCCGTCGCACGTCCATGTGTCTGCCAATAAAATCGCCGGACTCCTTTTTCATTTCTCCTCCCCTCCCCTCCCTCCCCGATCAAAACACACCGTCCCTTGCGGGATTCCAACCAATCACGCGCCGTCTTTTCGGGTCGCTGTTCCGGTCTGGGGCCAGAGCGGATATGGAAACGCTACTTGCTTTAACGTGGGCTTACACATTACCGGATACAGTAGGCGGGCTCTAGACAGCATCTGAGCACAGAGCAGCAAATAGAAACCACACGGGAGGGCTATGCCCCTGTAGAGTGAAGTGAGACACATTCTCTTAATGCAGCGTCCGACGTTGTCACGTTTAAAAACAAACAATTGTCACTTAGAGACCTTTGGATGCAATGGGCACTTGGACACTGGCTTTGTTATCCTAACACTCAAGGTAAGTTTCGTGACTTCTACAAATTACTATGGTAATGGTCTGGTCATCTGCATGAAATGCATTACCATACATACAATAACAAGTAGGCAATAGGCATGGTGATGGTGTCTGCTACTGTCTTTCATTTGATCCATGGCTGGCCAATACTATCTAGTTAATGCTTTATTTGTAAAGACATTTTAATATAGGCCTATCCTATGGATTACATAGCTAAGTTACTGTCCTGCTATTGCAATATTAGGCTATTATTATATGTATATATATTTTTAAGGTATTGTCAGTGTCATTGAAACATTAAGATAAGGAGTCATATAGTATGTTAATGAAAGTGAAAAGGAGAAAACTACATGTGGCTCATCAACAAAGCATAACAAACAAATTAGTGGTTTATAGATCTATGTGTTTCTCTTATACATTTAGTACAAAAGGACCCACATGTAAACAAGCCATTGTGCTTTCTTGGGTTTAAATCCTATTAGTAGACCTTGTATCTGATTCTGAACTGTACTGTGCTTTTCCTTTGTGAACTGCTAACAAAGTAACTATTCAATCAAAACCATAAAGACACTCAGAGTTAAGGGTCTGTGCAAATAAAACATTTGAGAACCAGTATATCAGTGTCATACATATTCTGACGAAAACCTGTATGGAGACTTGACATTCTGTAATTGGATCTTATGATCAAAATAAGAACATTATAATAGTGTGTAAATCTGTGCCACATACAAATGTCTGTGTACAGACATAGATGGCCCCTGCATGATGGCTGCTAAAAAAAGATAATGCCATGGTGGGATCTGATGTGTGATGGGCATACTGTATTATCACATAGGCAAACATAAACTGTCACCTGTGTGACACTGAATTTGTATTGATTATACATATTTCTCTCTATTTCTCCTTTGCTGTCTCCCAGACCTCAGCTGTTCTCTCTGCACCTCTTCACCAAAGGCGAAGCGCCTCCACGGCCAGATTCAACAAGCGGACAGTGCAGGCAAATTCATGCAGAAAGTGGCCAGTTCAGAACACAGGAAACAGGACATAATACTGTACACTGCCCAAAAATACAGACACCATATCAAAAGAGGAGTGGCTAGCAGACAACAAAAAATAAATGAGCAGGTGTTTGCCTCTCCCTTACTTAAATTTGTGATGTAGTTGAGACTTGTTTTATTATTCTTGTGCAAAGTGTGATGCCACCAGAGCCATCAACATATTGTCGCTGTCGGGCAGAAACCATGTCCCATTCCTTTTATTTTATTGTAAATGAATGCCCTGCTTTATCATACACGAGTGTTGCATAAAAGTAGTGAAAATAGCAGATCTACAAGCCCACAACACATCAAAGTGTTGTCAGTTTGTAGATCGTCTATTTTCACCATGTTAGCAGATATATAGGCCCACAAGATGCTGACGTGTTGTCAGCTTGTAGATCAGTTATTTTCACTATTTTAGATACTTTTTAAATAGTGATAAGTAACGTTTTGGACATACAGGGTTTCCACCCAAGAGTGATGATGTATTCATATATGTTTGTTGTCACCATGTTTATGTTGTATGTGGGATTAATACCCTGTTGTATTTGAATCTTTTAGATTAAAATTATATTTACCTTTCATGCAGTTGCATTTTTTTACTTAATGAAATATGTTATGCTTTTACCTCAATGGTTGACTTTGTTGATCCCCATTGGAAATAAGTCCAGATGTCATAATATTGTTGATGTTTGTTTGTTGTAACTCATACAGAGTACGATTTTAAAAGAAATGTCAGCAGCATTAGTTAGAATGAATGAAATACAAAGTGAATTTGTTCCAAACCAAGATGAAATAAATACTGATCTGCATTTGCAGTGGATCTCTGAATAAGAGAAAATAATTATTATGTTATATAATTATATAAAATAATAATAATTATAAGTATAACAATACATAAAATGTACAGTGAATATATAAATGCATATATACTGTGTACATCTATCACCAGTGAATATAAATAGATGTACAATACATCTATGAATGAAGTACAGTCTCACAAGGGTTATACTTAACAGGCATCTGTCAATATGTGCCAATGTATCGTAGGCCTACATGTTATATTGTAATACAATAGTACAAATAGGTTAGATGATGGTGAGAAAATTGATTTTGTGGTCCATTTAGAGATGGTTAAAACAATGAGGACGTTTCTTTCATTCATTGAGTTTTATTTTTGCATGGCGTAGGTGGGAATCGAACACCTGACCCGGCGTAGGTGGGAATCAAACCCACGACCTTCGGATCCTCACCAACCATACCTAAAATCGACAAAAGTCACAATTTTCATGAATCTATCATATATACTCATAAACCACTTGGACAGATCACTGGGGAGATGCACACGAACACTGGCCTGTTGCATTTTTCATCCCTTCCACGCTCGTTTTCTCTTTCTTTCTCTCTTTCTCCTCTTTTTTCCTTCTTCCCCCTTCTCCCCCTCTCCCCTTCCATTTTTTTCCCCCTTCCCCCCCTAGGTAGGCAATTGTTCCCCAGCCCTGGCGCAATGGATAGGGCATTGGACTCCTAGGTGTGTTGAAAGAGATATTCAAAGGTTGTGGGTTCGAGTCCCACTAGAGTCGCTAGCCAATGTTTCTAGCTCCCTGGCATTTCAGAATATTTCGAATGAAAACCTGACATTATTTTTTTTTCAGATTGGGCTGTATCGAACCTGATATTAAATGAATAATCGAGGTTACAGAGTCGCTAGCCAATGTTTCTAGCCCCCTGTCCTTTCAGAATATTTCGAATGAAAACCTGAAATATTTTATTTCAGATTGGGCTGTATCGAACCCGAGATTAAATGAATGGTCAAAATGTCTTGCAGTCTCTGTGGCGCAATAGGCTAGCGCGCTCGGCTGTTAACCGAGAGGATGGTGGTTCGAGCCCACCCAGGGACGAGACAATGCGAGTTTTCCAGCATAATTGTGGCAGTCTAGAACCCTACACTGACAGAAATGCACTCATAGAATACTGGAATCTATCTCGGTTAATAAAGTCATCAGTTCAAATCATTAAGCTACATGGCTCAGTGAGTTTAATTGATCTTCACCTTTCACTCTCCAAATAAAACCAATCTGTATCCCAAAGCTTGTGCTTTGACTTAGATTATTAAATTACCTGTCTAGCAAACAGGATATCCTGTCTTTAACTCCCAGCAGTGTCTGAGAGCCTCTCATTTTGTCCTACAATATTATCAGGAGTATAGGTAATTTCGAACCCAAATCCCTTATTTCCAACCAAAATATTTGAATGAAGTGAGGTTCCACCCACTGACCTTTGAGGGTTGGGCTCTGTGGCGCAATGGATAGCGCATTGGACTTCTAGGTGTGTTGAAAGAGATATTCAAAGGTTGTGGGTTCGAGTCCCACTAGAGTCGCTAGCCAATGTTTCTAGCTCCCTGTCATTTCAGAATATTTCGAATGAAAACCTGAAACATTTTTTCAGATTGGGCTGTATCGAACCTGATATTAAATGAATAATCGAGGTTACAGAGTCGCTAGCCAATGTTTCTAGCCCCCTGTCCTTTCAGAATATTTCGAATGAAAACCTGAAATATTTTATTTCAGATTGGGCTGTATCGAACCCGAGATTAAATGAATGGTCAAAATGTCTTGCAGTCTCTGTGGCGCAATAGGCTAGCGCGCTCGGCTGTTAACCGAGAGGATGGTGGTTCGAGCCCACCCAGGGACGAGACAATGGGAGTTTTCCAGCATAATTGTGGCAGTCTAGAACCCTACACTGACAGAAATGCACTCATAGAATACTGGAATCTATCTCGGTTAATAAAGTCATCAGTTCAAATCATTAAGCTACATGGCTCAGTGAGTTTAATCGATCTTCACCTTTCACTCTCCAAATAAAACCAATCTGTATCCCAAAGCTTGTGCTTTGACTTAGATTATTAAATTATCTGTCTAGCAAACAGGATATCCTGTCTTTAACTCCCAGCAGTGTCTGAGAGCCTCTCATTTTGTCCTACAATATTATCAGGAGTATAGGTAATTTCGAACCCAAATCCCTTATTTCCAACCAAAATATTTGAATGAAGTGAGGTTCCACCCACTGACCTTTGAGGGTTGGGCTCTGTGGCGCAATGGATAGCGCATTGGACTTCTAGGTGTGTTGTAAGAGATATTCAAAGGTTGTGGGTTCGAGTCCCACTAGAGTCGCTAGCCAATGTTTCTAGCTCCCTGTCATTTCAGAATATTTTGAATGAAAACCTGAACCTTTTTTTCAGATTGGGCTGTATCGAACCTGATATTAAATGAATAATCGAGGTTACAGAGTCGCTAGCCAATGTTTCTAGCCCCCTGTCCTTTCAGAATATTTCGAATGAAAACCTGAAATATTTTATTTCAGATTGGGCTGTATCGAACCCGAGATTAAATGAATGGTCAAAATGTCTTGCAGTCTCTGTGGCGCAATAGGCTAGCGCGCTCGGCTGTTAACCGAGAGGATGGTGGTTCGAGCCCACCCAGGGACGAGACAATGGGAGTTTTCCAGCATAATTGTGGCAGTCTAGAACCCTACACTGACAGAAATGCACTCATAGAATACTGGAATCTATCTCGGTTAATAAAGTCATCAGTTCAAATCATTAAGCTACATGGCTCAGTGAGTTTAATCGATCTTCACCTTTCACTCTCCAAATAAAACCAATCTGTATCCCAAAGCTTGTGCTTTGACTTAGATTATTAAATTACCTGTCTAGCAAACAGGATATCCTGTCTTTAACTCCCAGCAGTGTCTGAGAGCCTCTCATTTTGTCCTACAATATTATCAGGAGTATAGGTAATTTCGAACCCAAATCCCTTATTTCCAACCAAAATATTTGAATGAAGTGAGGTTCCACCCACTGACCTTTGAGGGTTGGGCTCTGTGGCGCAATGGATAGCGCATTGGACTTCTAGGCGTGTTGAAAGAGATATTCAAAGGTTGTGGGTTCGAGTCCCACCAGAGTCGCTAGCCAAAGTTTCTAGCCCCCTGTCCTTTCAGAATATTTCGAATGAAAACCTGAAATATTTTTTTCAGATTGGGCTGTATCGAACCCGAGATTAAATGAATGGTCAAGATTTCTTGCAGTCTCTGTGGCGCAATAGGCTAGCGTGCTCGGCTGTTAACCGAGAGGATGGTGGTTCGAGCCCACCCAGGCATGAGACAATGGGAGTTTTCCAGCATAATTGTGGCAGTCTAGAACCCTACACTGACAGAAATGCACTCATAGAATACTGGAATCTATCTCAGTTAATAAAGTCATCAGTTCAAATCATTAAGCTACATGGCTCAGTGAGTTTAATCGATCTTCACCTTTCACTCTCCAAATAAAACCAATCTGTTTCCCAAAGCTTGTGCTTTGACTTAGATTATTAAATTACCTGTCTAGCAAACAGGATATCCTGTCTTTAACTCCCAGCAGTGTCTGAGAGCCTCTCATTTTGTCCTACAATATTATCAGGAGTATAGGTAATTTCGAACCCAAATCCCTTATTTCCAACCAAAATATTTGAATGAAGCGAGGCTCCACCCACTGACCTTTGAGAGTGGGGCTCTGTGGCGCAATGGATAGCGCATTGGACTTCTAGGCGTGTTGAAAGAGATATTTAAAGGTTGTGGGTTCGAGTCCCACTAGAGTCGCTAGCCAATGTTTCTAGCTCCCTGTCATTTCAGAATATTTCGAATGAAAACCTGACATTATTTTTTTTTCAGATTGGGCTGTATCGAACCTGATATTAAATGAATAATCAAGGTTACTTTCAGTCTCTGTGGCGCAATAGGCTAGTGCACTCGGCTGTTAATCGAGAAGATGGTGGTTCGAGCCCACCCAGGGAGGAGACATTGGGAGTTTTCCATTCATAGCCAAATTGTGGCAGTCTAGAACCCTACACTGACAGAACTGCACTCATAGAATAACTGGGATCTATCTCGGTTAATAAAGTCATCAGTTCTACTCTTCACCTTTTACTCTCCAAATAAAACCAAACTGTTTCCCAAAGCTGGTGCTGTGACTTAGATTGTTAAATTACCTGTCTAGCAAACAGGATATCCTGTCTTTAACTCCCAGCAGTGCCTGAGAGCCTCTCATTTTGTCTTACAATATTATCAGGCGTATAGGTAATTTCGAACCCAAATCCCTTATTTCCAACCAAAATATTTGAATGAAGCGAGGCTCCACCCACTGACCTTTGAGGGTGGGGCACTGTGGCGCAATGGATAGCGCATTGGACTTCTAGGCATGTTGAAAGAGATATTCAAAGGTTGTGGGTTCAAGTCCCACCAGAGTCGCTAGCCAATGTTTCTAGCCCCCTGTCCTTTCAGAATATTTCGAATGAAAACCTGAAATATTTTTTTCAGATTAGGCTGTATCGAACCCGAGATTAAATGAATGGTCAAGACTTCTTGCATTTCTGTGGCGCAATAGGCTAGCGCACTCGGCTGTTAACCGAGAGGCTGGTGGTTCGAGCCCACCCAGGGACGAGACAATGGGAGTTTTCCAGCATAATTGTGGCAGTCTAGAACCCTACACTGACAGAAATGCACTCATAGAATACTGGAATCTATCTCGGTTAATAAAGTCATCAGTTCAAATCATTAAGCTACATGGCTAAGTGAGTTTAATCGATCTTCACCTTTCACTCTCCAAATAAAACCAATCTGTTTTCCAAAGCTTGTGCTTTGACTTAGATTATTAAATTACCTGTCTAGCAAACAGGATATCCTGTCTTTAACTCCCAGCAGTGTCTGAGAGCCTCTCATTTTGTCCTACAATATTATCAGGAGTATAGACAATTTCGAACCCAAATCCCTTATTTCCAACCAAAATATTTGAATGAAGCGAGGCTCCACCCACTGACCTTTGAGGGTGGGGCTCTGTGGCGCAATGGATAGCATATTGGACTTCTAGGCGTGTTGAAAGAGATATTCAAAGGTTGTGGGTTCGTGTCCCACTAGAGTCGCTAGCCAATGTTTCTAGCTCCCTGTCATTTCAGACTATTTCGAATGAAAACCTGAAATATTTTTTCAGATTGGGCTGTATCGAACCTGATATAAAATGAATAATCAAGGGTACTTTCAGTCTCTGTGGCGCAATAGGCTAGCGCACTCGGCTGTTAATTGAGAGGATGGTGGTTCGAGCCCACCCAGGGACGAGACATTGGGAGTTTTCCATTCATAGCCAAATTGTGGCAGTCTAGAACCCTACACTGACAGAACTGCACTCATAGAATAATTGGGATGAATCTTGATTAATAAAGTCATCAGTTCTACTCTTCACCTTTTACTCTCCAAATAAAACCAAACTGTTTCCCTAAGCTGGTGCTGTGACTTAAATTGTTAAATTACCTGTCTAGCAAACAGGATATCCTGTCTTTAACTCCCAGCAGTGCCTGAGAGCCTCTCATTTTGTCCTACAATGTTATCAGGCGTATAGGTAATTTCGAACCCAAATCCCTTATTTCCAACCAAAATATTTGAATGAAGCAAGGCTCCACCCACTGACCTTTGAGGGTGGGGCTCTTCTTCTTTTTGTCGTTTTACGGCGGTTGGCAACCATATTTTTGGTGCATTACCGCCACCTTTGATCCAGAGTCTGGATCAAACAAAAGTCTTAAAATGTTCTTTTACTGTGCTCACCCATAAAATCCCATAATCCCCCATACATATCTAGACCTTTCTAAATTTCTCTCATTTCTCAAACCCATTGGTTTGAGGTGTCGCAAACCCTTCCCTCAAAGTGCTGTCCAAATCTTCTCCAGTTATGTCCACTATATTGAGGAATCTCCTCGCTGCTTCCAACACCATTTTAATGCGTTCAGATTTCCCCTGCATCTCAACCGCACAGTTTATCACCATGGCTATAAAAGCCAAGAACTGCCGTTTGTCCATGCACACATTTCTTTCATCTCTTTCCTTAATTTCCTCGGTTTCCCGTTGTCGAATCACTCTTCCTCCTTTCTCATTCAATCTCACAGCCTCCGCATATGAGACTCTCTTTTCAACTCGGATCCTGTTCACCTTAGCTTCCTCCCTACGTTTAGGACAGTCCGCCGACCCTACATAGTGACTTCCACTGCAGTGTAGACACTTTGGTACTTCAGTTTTACATTCATCAGAACATCCCTCCTTCCCACACCTTCCACATTTCCGAGCTCTTCTGCAGACCGACGCAACATGTCCATATTCTTGACAACAATAACACCTTATGGGACCTCTCTCGTATGGCCTGACTCTATAAGTCATATAATCTACATAAATCCTCTCTGGTATTTCTCCATTGAATGTCAGACATATGGACTTGGTGTCTTCTCTTTGTCCTTCTCTGAATCTCGTCATTCTCCTTGCAATCCAAACCCCCTCCACGTCTTCAAATATGTCCGGCTTGACATTCAGAGGCACACCGCTGATAACCCCCTTCCTCCTCCTGATTCCTTCGTTCCCAAGAATAAATGTATCCACTGTGATGTCTCCAAACCGCATTATATTCAAAGCCCGGTACAACTGATCGACATCCCTGCACTCGATGATCACTATCCCACTGTTAGTTATCCTCACGGATTTCACCTTACCCACTTTTTCCTCTACAAACTTTCCCACCTTATAGGGATCTCCGAACACGCCGTCAGCTTTCGTCTCTGCTTTCATTCCCAATACATACCTTTCCTTTCTTTCTTCAGGCTCCCTTTCTAACCTACTTGCTTTTCTCTTTTTAACTTTGTCCCCAAATCCTCTCTTGTCATCCTCCTCATCATTTTCTCCTCCTGACTCCATTTCAAACGAACCGCCGTCAGCCGTCGCCATCTCCCCGTCTGTCTCTACTCCCCCTTTCTTCCTTCTCAGGGTGGGGCTCTGTGGCGCCTGCTGTGACTTCTCTGTCGAGGTTGGCGGACCAATCGCGGTCCCCGTTTCCCGGCGCTACGCTAGAAAACGGACCAGTCAAATCTCTCGAGCCTCTGCCAAAACGGCCAATCGCTGCAGCGCAATCCTGGCTTCTCTCCATCCCGACCAATGAAATCGTCCCCACGCAGGATTCCCCGCGGTCAAGCTCCCCCCACCTCCAGAATCAACTGACACTCACTCAGACAGCCATTCTTCCGCGTTCCTGGACGCAGAAGCCAGCCAAGGAATAAATACAAGATAACGTTTGATTTTGATAGATTTTTACACTTTGTCAGCTTGTTCTTTTGTCATTCTATGGTCTAGTTACTGTGGTTTTTAACGTGACCCTATTTAGAAATCATTTGGCTGTTCATTGCAACGAGGAAATGTTATTTACAAGCCAATTCTCATTTGTTGTCATGGCCTGCTACAGTATGTGATGCACCGGACCTGCCAAACTACACAGACTGCGTGGGAATCATTTTAATATTCAATTTGATTGACTGATCATTAATGTTACAGGCTTACAGCCGATCGCTTTGATTATGGACTGCTGCTGCTGCTGCATGTCGCGTATTGCATCTGAAACACTGTCTGGTTGAAACATCACCCCTGGAATTAATCATTCCTGCTGCTTATAAATGCTCCAGTTGTTTTATTTGTGTAGTCTGTTTGAGAAGAAGCACAAACACTTTATTTATAGATTAATAACTCCACATGCCGGGTTTCCTTTATTGCGCGATTTGGGCTGGTGCACGATTAAATGATTAATTCATTAGTTAATGCTTGTTTTTGCCTTCAATTTCATTACAAATAAATAAACTCATTCAGTTAATAATAATAGCCTACCTAGAATACCTATATACTGTAATTAGCAGAAGTGATAGTGTCAGTTCCTCCTTGTGTCAATTCTATTCAAAGAAATGATTAGCGAAGCATTGCCATTGATTGATTCATTCACTCTTTCAGTTTGATTAATTCATTGCACAGCAAATAAAGACCTGATTACAAACGTTTTCTATAACAAGTAATTGTAGATGATAGTTATAATTTATATCATATCAATTATGGTTTTATATAAAGGCAAGCAAAGCTCAGAGCTTTGAGAATCAATGTCGGGGAATTTCCATTTGGAGCGCAACACTGCATGGAGAGCTGGTAGATGGCTATTTTCAAATGCCAACGTTTCAATATTTACAGATTTAATAGGGACACAATACAGTCATTGGTCATGCTCTGCTTTCAAAGGAATGAGGAGATGTTTTGTTTTGTTTAAATCGCTTCATAATGACCAACTTACTTGACCAAGGCATGATTGAATAGACGGTGTTGCTCCCTATGCGTAATGCGCGGCGCGCCACACACAAAAAAACAGAGTTACAAGATATCAACGCATTGCGTCATGGCGTGTCGACAGCTTATACATCTGTTATTTTGGACACATGGTCATGGAGAGATTTGGAGACGGCAGCGCATCAACCCGACATTTCGGTGACTCCAGAACGCAAGTAGATTGCGGTTAATAATACCTATAGAATAAGGCTACAAAACACTTCATAGACTATTTGATTCATTTCTGAGCTAGTAAGACACTTCATAGATGTTTCCTGAATCTAAAGAACAATCAATGACAACGGCTTTTAACAGAAATAGTGTTTTTATTAGGCTATTAGGCAACGCAACAAATGCAAATGATCACGCATGGTTTAACCATATCCTATAAATAGCCAAACATTTCATTATGAAATGTAACAGTAGGTCTATAGTCTATAAAGAAAAATATAGGCTGACAGCCTACCAAGACAATAAAAAACTAGAGTAAAGGTGGGTTGGAGGTTAATGTTGATCGCCCGAGCTGCTTCAATTCCCAGACCCTATATGGTCATTTCTCAAACAATTAGGCTACTCTTAGTCAAATTTGTATTTATTCTGTGAACTCTCTATTTATTTTCTTGTATGACATGTGTTAGTATAGGACGGGACCTATCTCCCTTAGTCCCTTTCTATTTATGCTATCAATTAAACATCACGCCTGTGTAGTGAGGCTGTGGGTTGGGCTGTGGCGCTCTGGCGCGCCATGGACATTGTCTTTATAAACTTTTGCTAGAAATATAACCCCGATTGCAATAACAGTGGTCAGTAGGCCTACATGCAGGCTATAGTGTTGTCTGTCAAAATATTTTTTATTTCAAGACTATAAAAAGCTTAGGCTATATGGTCACCGCATATCCTATAGCCTATATGATTATGTGCCTATTCATATGTTTTTCAAACAAGCAAACACATAGAAATTACATATAAAAAGAATAATAAGAAGTAGGCTAGGCCTAGTGAAAATAGCCAATCTACAAGCAGCTCGAGACGCGTTGTGAGCTTGTAGATCTGCTGTTTTGACTAGTTTGGGTCCCGGCCAGGAAAACGTCTAATCAATTGATGTCGGATATAAATTACGTCTGCTAACACGGTAACCGGACAATATTTAGGTGGTTGTCAGAAAGAAACGTTCATGCACGCACCGTGGCGCACGCACTGTAAGTCACCCAGATAGGCCTACATCTCTCGTTCTTTTGATTGAATACTTTAATAGCAGTTTGCATATAAGAATCACAGGGACAGGGCAGTATTACTTCATGTCACGTTCATGTTAATGTGTTATGGTTACGTTATGGTATAAAGGCTCCGTCTGGACTCGATCTTAATGTCCGGTGTGTGTGGTTTACTATGATTGGCGGAGCGTATCATTTTCTGTCGCCGCGACCTCGACAAACACGCGATGGCCTTGGCGCCTGCTGTGACTTCTCTGTCGAGGTTGGGCCGCCAATCGCGGTCCCCGTTTCCCTGGAATGTGCTGGAAAACGGACCATTCAAATCTCTCGCGCGTCTGACAAAACGGCCAATCGTAGCAGCGTGATCCTGGGTTCTCCCCATAACGACCAATCAATTTGATTCCTTGCAGCGCAGCACTTGATTCCCTGCAATCAAGCCCCCCCCCCACCTCCAGAATCAACAGACACACTCAGACAGCCATTCTTCCGCGTTCCTGGACGCAGAAGCCAGCCAAGGAATAAATACAAAATAACGTTTGATTTTGATAGATTTTGACACTTTGTCAGCTTGTTCTTTTGTCATTCTATGGTCTAGTTGCTGTGGTTGTTAATGTGACCCTATTTGGAAATCATTTAGCTGTTCATTGCAATGAGGAAATGTTAGGCTATTTACCTTTCTCATTTTGTTGTCATGGCCTGCTGTATGTGATGCACCGGACCTGCCTCCCTTCCAAAATACACAGACTGTGTGGGGATCATTTTAATATCCAATTTGATTGACTGATCATTATGTTACATGCTTGCTTTGATTATTTATGGACCGCTGCTGCTGCTGCATGCATCATTTCATTTGCAAAAAAAAACAAAACACTGGTTTAAACGGTTACACCCCGCACATCACCCCTGGAATTAATAATCCCTGCTGCATTACTAAGCTCCAGTTATTGTATTTGTGTAGTCTATTTGAGAAGCATGCATGAGCACTTTATTTATAGCATTCAAATAAAACCGTAGTTGGGGTTTCCTTGCGCAATTTGGGTCGGCTGTCTTCGCACGATTAAATAATGAATTAATGCTTGTTTCTGCCTTCAATTTAATTATAAATAAAATCAAACCAACCACTCATTCAGTTAATACTAATACCTAGTCCTAGAATACCTATATAATTAGCAGAAGTGATAGAGTGTCAGTTCATTGTGTCAATTCTGTTTATATAAGATGAGTCTATTCAAAGAAATGATTTGTGTGGCATGCCATTTTGCTCCATCAGTTTCATTCATTAATTGCACAGCAAATAAAGACCTGATTATTAACGGGACACAGTCATTGTCATGCTGGGATTTATGATCGAGGAGACCTTTTTTATAGCTTAAACCAAACCATTGTTGAATCAAACGGTGGAGTCTTTCTTTTTCTCCGTGATCGTGCGCGATGCGCGGTGCGCCACACCAAAAAAACAGAGTTGCAAGATATCAACGCATTGCGTCATGGCGTGTCGACAGTTTATACATCTGTTATTTTGGACACATGGAGAGATTGGAGACGGCAGCGCATCAACCCGACATTTCATTGAATGACTCCAGAACGCAAGTCGATTACGGTTAATAATATCTATAGAATAAGGCTACAAAACAATTAATAGACTAATTGATTTATTTCTGAGCTAGTAAAACACTTCATAGGTGTTTCCTGAATCTAAAGAACAATCAATGACAACAGCTTCTAACAGAAATAGTGTTTTTATTGGCTATAATACAACGCACCAAATGCAAATGATCACGCCATGGTTTAACCATATCATGATAAATAGCCAAACATTTCATTATGAAATGTAACAGTAGGCCTATTTAAACCAAACAAAAATATAGTCTGACAGCCAACCAAGGCAATAAAAAGCTAGTATAGAGTAAAGCCAGGTGGAGGATGGATCGCCCCATAGCTGCTTCAGTTCCCAGACCCTGGTCATTTCTCAAGCAATTGCTCTTATTCAAATTTGTATTTATTCTGTGAACTCTCTATTTATTTTTTTGTATGACCTGTGATAGTATCTCCCTTTCTATTTATGCTATCAATCAAAAATCACGCCTATGCGGCTGTGGCGCTCTGGCGCGCCATGGACATATAGGCTACCCGTTGTCTTTATAAAGAAATATAGCCTAACCCCGATTGTAATAACAGTGGTCAGTAGGCCTACATGCAGGCTATAGTTTTGTCTGTCAAATTATCTTTTATTTCTACTTTTTTTTTATATACTAAAAAGCTACAGTAGGCTATATGGGTCCAATGTATAGGCCTATATTATGCCTCCTCCTTGCGTCATTTCACCGACCGACCGCATAGCCTATCCTACATGATTATGTATTCATATTGTTTTAAAACAAGCAAACACATTTAAGAAATTACATATAACAAGAATAAGAAGAGGCCTCGTGAAAATATCCAATCTACAAGCTCACAGCAAGTGAAGAGACGCGTTGTGAGCTTGTAGATCTGCTGTTTTCACTAGTTGAGGTCCCGGCAGGGAAAACTTCTAATCAATTTGTGTCGGATATAAATTGCGTCTGCTATCACGGTAATTGGACAATATTTAGGTGGTTGTCAGAAAGAAACATTCATGCATGCACCGTGGCGCACGCACTGTAAGTCACACAGATAAATCTCTCGTTCTTTTGATTGATTACTTTATTAGCAGTTTGCATATTAAAATCACAGGGACAGGGCAGTAACATTACTTCAGATAGTAACATGTCATGTTAATGTTAATGCGTTATGGTTACGTTATGGTATAGGCTACAAAGGCTCTGTCTGGACTCGATCTTGTTAGTGTGTGTGTGTGGTTTACTCTGATTGGCAGATCGTTTCATTTTCTGTCGCCGCAACCTCGACAAACACGCGTTGGCCTTGGCGCAATGGATAGCGCATTGGACTTCTAGGTGTGTTGAAAGAGATATTCAAAGGTTGTGGGTTCGAGTCCCACCAGAGTCGCTAGCAAATGTTTCTAGCCCCCTGTCCTTTCAGAATATTTCGAATGAAAACCTGAAATATTTTTTTCAGATTGGGCTGTATCGAACCCGAGATTAAATGAATGATCAAGGTTAATTATATTCTAGGTGTTTTGAAAGAGATATTCAAAGGTTGTGGGTTCGAGTCCCACTAGAGTCGCTAGCCAATGTTTCTAGCTCCCTGTCATTTCAGAATATTTCGAATGAAAACCTGAAATATTTTTTTCAGATTGGGCTGTATCGAACCCGAGATTAAATGAATGGTCAAGATTTCTTGCAGTCTCTGTGGCGCAATAGGCTAGCGCGCTCGGCTGTTAACCAAAAAGATGGTGGTTTCGAGCCCACGCAGGGATGAGACATTGGGAGTTTTCCAGCATAATTGTGTCAGTCTAGAACCCTACACTGACAGAACTGGAATAACTGGGATCTATCTCGGTTAATAAAGTCATCAGTTCAAATCATTAAGCTACATGGCTCAGTGAGTTTAATCGATCTTCTCCTTTTACTCTCCAAATAAAACCAAACTTTTTCCCAAAGCTTGTGCTTTGACTTAGTTTATTAAATTACCTGTCTAGCAAACAGGATATCGTGTCTTTAACTCCCAGCATTGCCTGAGAGCCTCTCATTTTGTCCTACAATATTATCAGGCATATAGGTAATTTCAACAGGTTATCACCCCTAATGCTTCATACAACCGACGCGATCTTAAATACCGAATGCTTCTCACCATAGACGCGGACGGATTGCCTAATGTCTCAAGGGTTAGACGCATTGGGTGGTCTAAGAAGAAAGAAAAAAAAGTAGTTCCTGATGCGGGATTCGATACCGCTCTGAAGGCTTCTTGGTTTACCAGCCACCCGTCGCTACCGTTCACGCACCTATAAACGACGGAGCGGCGCCGTCTCAGGCGCCGATGACCCCCGTGAGTCGCCACCGAGGCGAGCGATAGCGAGGCGAGTTGCCGCGACGAGCGGTGGGAACGGCGCATGAGCCGACTCAGCCGCGTTACCGAATTACGTGCCGTTATGGACAGAATAGTAAATCTTGACCAGGGGACTGCTTCCGCCTCCGAATGTGGCTCAAAGAAGGGACTACGTTATCATTCCACGTTTTGTCAAAGATAAAAGCACAAAAAAAAGGAACTTCCCAGTCACTCTGGTTAGCTCAGTCGGTAGAGCATGGAGATACAAATCCAGGGACCGGGGTTTGATTCCCCGTGACGGCCGTCAGTGAAAAATATTCCAGTAAACACATGTCGGCGCATGCGTACTAAGGCTCTGTCTCGTCCAAAAACTCTCCGTCCCCAATAGTCACTCCCAAAACTTCACAGGGGTAAAGGAAAGCAAAGACATGGTGTCGGGAGGGTGAAGCAAAGGGAGTGAGAATGGGTTGGTAATTTCGAACCAAACTCCCTTATTTCCAACCAAAATATTTGAATGAAGCGAGGGTCCACCCACTGACCTTTGATGGTGGGGCTCTGTGGCGCAATGGATAGCGCATTGGACTTCTAGGCATGTTGAAAGAGATATTCAAAGGTTGTGGGTTCGAGTCCCACCAGAGTCGCTAGCCAATGTTTCTAGCCCCCTGTCCTTTCAGAATATTTAGAATGAAAACCTGAAATATTTTTTTCAGATTGGGCTGTATCGAACCCGAGATTAAATGAATGGTCAAGATTTCTTGCAGTCTCTGTGCCGCTACCCGGTGAGCGCTCGCCTACCTCGCTTCCTCCTTTACTGGCCAACCGCGGGGCTCCTCGCATCCAAATAAAAAGAGAGCGAGTTCAATTGTCGCCAATGGAAGATCTCCCCCGCTGTGATTTCTTTCCAATCAAAGCGCCTCCCGTCGCACGTCCATGTGTCTGCCAATAAAATCGCCGGACTCCTTTTTCATTTCTCCTCCCCTCCCTCCCCGATCAAAACACACCGTCCCTTGCGGGATTCCAACCAATCACGCGCCGTCTTTTCAGGTTGCTGTTCCGGTCTGGGGCCAGAGTGGATATGGAAACGCTACTTGCTTTAATGTGGGCTTACACATTACCGGATACAGTAGGCGGGCTCTAGACAAGATCTGAGCACAGAGCAGCAATAGAAACCACACGGGAGGGGTATGAACAGCGGTAGAGAAGTGAGACACATTTATATCTTGATGCAGATGTCGACGTTAAAAACAAACAATTGTCACTTAGAGAGCTTTGGATGAATGGACACTTGGACACTGGATTTGTTATCCTAACACTCAAGGTAAGTTTCATGACTTCTACAAATTACTATGTAATGGTCTGGTCATCTGCATGAAATGCATTACCATACATACAATAACATTCTTCAAGTAGGCAATAGGCATGGTGATGGTGTCTGCTACTGTCTTTCATTTGATCCATGGCTGGCCAATACTATCTAGTTAATGCTTTATTTGTAAAGACATTTGAATAGATCCTATGGATTACATAGCTAAGTTACTGTCCTGCTATTGCAATATTAGGCTATTATTATATATTTTTTAAGGTATTGTCAGTGTCATTGAAATATTAAGATAAGGAGTCATAAAGTATGTTAATGAAAGTGAAAAGGAGAAAACTACATTTGGCTCATCAAAGCATAACAAACAAATTAGTGGTTTATATAGATCTATGTGTTTCTCTTATAAATTTAGTACAAAAGGACCCACATGTAAACAAGCCATTGTGTCTTCTTGGGTTTAAATCCTATCAGTAGACCTTGGATCTGATTCTGAACTGTACTGTGCTTTTCCTTTGTGAACTGCTAACAAAGTAACTATTCAATCAAAACCAGAAACATAAAGACACTCACGAGTTAAGGGTCTTTGCAAATAAAACATTTGAGAACCAGTATCAGTGTCATACATATTCTGAAGAAAACCTGTATGGAGACTTGACATTCTGTAATTGGATCTTATGATCAAAATAAGAACATTATGATAGTGTGTAAATCTTTGCCACATACAAATGTCTGTGTACAGACATAGATGGCCCCTGCATGATGGCTGCTAAAAAAAAGATAATGCCATGGTGGGATCTGATATGTGATGGGCATACTTTATCACATAGGCAAACATAAACTGTCACCTGTGTGACACTGCATTTGTATTGATTATACATATTTCTCTCTATTTCTCCTTTGCTGTCTCCCAGACCTCAGCTGTTCTCTCTGCACCTCTTCACCAAAGGCGATGTGCCTCCACGGCCAGATTCAACAAGCGGACAGTGCAGGCAAATTCCTGCAGAAAGTGGCCAGTTCAGAACACAGGAAACAGGACACAACACTGTACACTGCCCAAAAATACAGACACCATATCAAAGGAGGAGTGGCTAGCAGACAACAAAAAATAAATTAGCAGATGTTTGCCTTTCCCTTACTTAAATTTGTGATGTCGTTGAGACTTGTTTTATTATTCTTGTGCAAAGTGTGATGCCACCAGAGCCATCAACATATTGTCGCTGTTGGGCAGAAACCATGTCAGTCCCATTCCTTTTATTTTATTGTAAAAGAATGCCCTACTTTATCATACACGAGTGTTGCATAAAAGTAGTGAAAATAGCAGATCTACAAGCCCACAACACATCAAAGTGTTGTCAGCTTGTAGATCGTCTATTTTCACCATGTTAGCAGATCTATAGGCCCACAAGATCCTGACATGTTGTCAGCTTGTAGATCAGTTATTTTCATTAGTTTAGATACTTTTTAAATAGTGATAAGAATTTCGTTTGGACATACAGGGTTTCCAACCAAGAGTGATGATGTATTCATATATATTTGTTGTCACCATGCTTATGTTGTATGTGGGATTAATACCCTGTTTTATTTGAATCTTTTAGATTAAAATTATATTTACTTTTCATGCAGTTGCATTTTTTTACTTAAAGGAGTAGTTCACCCCCAAAATGACTTTTTTTCTATTGATTAGTCATGCCATGGAGACTAGAGTTCAATAATTTTTTTTGTTTTTTTGTCGCATTCCTAAGACAAAAATGTGATGACAATAAATGTACCCCCATTGATTCCGGATGGTGACCCGTTTCGAAACGGGTCACCATCCGGAATCAATGGGGGTAAATTTACTCGAATCAAATTTTTGTCTTAGGAATGTGACAAAAAACAAAAAATATTATTGAACTCTACTCTCCATGGCATGACTAATCAATAGAAAAAAAGTCATTTTGGGGGTGAACTACTCCTTCAATGAAATATGTTATGCTTTTACCTCAATGGTTGACTTTGTTGATCCCCATTGGAAATAAGTCCAGATGTCATAATATTGTTGATGTTTGTTGTAACTCATACAGAGTAAGATTTAAAAAGAAATGTGTGTAGATGTCAGCAGCATTAGTTAGAATGAAATACAAGGTACTTCTAAGTGAATTTGTTCCAAACCAAGATGAAATAAATACTGATCTGCATTTGCAGTGGATCTCTGAATAAGAGAAAACAATTATTATGTTATATAATTATATAAAATAATAATTATTATAAGTATAACAATACATAAAATGTACAGTGAATATATAAATTCATATATACTGTGTACATCTATCACCAGTGAATATAAATAGATGTACAATACATCTATGAATGAAGTACAGTCTCACAAGGGTTATACTTAACAGGCATCTGTCAATATGTGCCAATGTACCGTAGGTCTACATGTTATATTGTAGTAATACAATAGTACAAATAGGTTAGATGATGGTGAGAAAATTGATTTTGTGGTCCATTTAGAGATGGTTAAAACAATGAGGACGTTTCTTTCATTCATTGAGTTTTATTTTTGCATGGCGTAGGTGGGAATCGAACACCTGACCCGGCGTAGGTGGGAATCAAACCCACGACCTTCGGATCCTCACCAACCATACCTAAAATCGACAAAAGTCACAATTTTCATGAATCTATCATACATACTCATAAACTACTTGGACAGATCACTGGGGAGATGCACACAAAGACTGGCCTGTTGCATTTTTCCTCACTTCCACGCTCGTTTTCTCTTTCTTTTTCTCTTTCTCCTCTTTTTTCCTTCTTCCCCCTTCTCCCCCTCTCCCCTTCCATTTTTTTCCCTCTTCCCCACCTAGGTAGGCAATTGTTCCCCAGCCCTGGCGCAATAGGCTAGCGCGCTCGGCTGTTAACCGAGAGGATGGTGGTTCGAGCCCACCCAGGGACGAGACAATGGGAGTTTTCCAGCATAATTGTAGCAGTCTAGAACCCTACACTGACAGAAATGCACTCATAGAATACTGGAATCTATCTCGGTTAATAAAGTCATCAGTTCAAATCATTAAGCTACATGGCTCAGTGAGTTTAATCAATCTTCACCTTTCACTCTCCAAATAAAACCAAACTGTTTCCCAAAGCTTGTGCTTTGACTTAGATTATTAAATTACCTGTCTAGCAAACAGGATATCCTGTCTTTAACTCCCAGCAGTGCCTGAGAGCCTCTCATTTTGTCCTACAATATTATCAGGCGTATAGGTAATTTCGAACCCAAATCCCTTATTTCCAACCAAAATATTTGAATGAAGCGAGGCTCCACCCACTGACCTTTGAGGGTGGTGCTCTGTGGCGCAATGGATAGCGCATTGGACTTCTAGGAGTGTTGAAAGAGATATTCAAAGGTTGTGGGTTCGAGTCCCACCAGAGTCGCTAGGCAATGTTTCTAGCCCCCTGTCATTTCAGAATATTTCAAATGAAAACCTGAATTTTTTTTTTTTTTCAGATTGGGCTGTATCGAACCCGAGATTAAATGAATGATCAAGGTTAAATATAGTCTACTAGGCATGTTGAAAGAGATATTCAAAGGTTGTGGGTTCGAGTCCCACCAGAGTCGCTAGCCAATGTTTCTAGCCCCCTGTCCTTTCAGAATATTTCGAATGAAAACCTGAAATATTTTTTTCAGATTGGGCTGTATCGAACCCGAGATTAAATGAATGGTCAAGATTTCTTGCAGTCTCTGTGGCGCAATACGCTAGCGCGCTCGGCTGTTAACCGAGAGGATAGTGGTTCGAGCCCACCCAGGGACGAGACAATGGGAGTTTTCCAGCATAATTGTGGCAGTCTAGAACCCTACACTGACAGAAATGCACTCATAGAATACTGGAATCTATCTCGGTTAATAAAGTCATCAGTTCAAATCATTAAGCTACATGGCTCAGTGAGTTTAATCGATCTTCACCTTTCACTCTCCAAATAAAACCAAACTGTTTCCCAAAGCTTGTGCTTTGACTTAGATTATTGCCAGACCCATGAAATGGGTAGGCCTACATAGGCAAATGTCTCTCCGGGTTTTCTATATAAAGGGTATATATGATGATGACATGATGATGACATGCCTACAAAAGGCATGATGTCATAAATGATGATGACAGACAGGGGGTCTGGCACAACCAGGTTGACCTGGTCTAGTTAAATTACCTGTCTAGCAAACAGGATATCCTGTCTTTAACTCCCAGCAGTGCCTGAGAGCCTCTCATTTTGTCCTACAATATTATCAGGCGTATAGGTAATTTCGAACCCAAATCCCTTATTTCCAACCCAAATATTTGAATGAAGCAAGGCTCCACCCACTGACCTTTGAGGGTGGGGCTCTGTGGCGCAATGGATAGCGCATTGGACTTCTAGGCGTGTTGAAAGAGGTATTCAAAGGTTGTGGGTTCGAGTCCCATCAGAGTCGCTAGGCAATGTTTCTAGCCCCCTGTCATTTCAGAATATTTCAAATGAAAACCTGAAATATTTTTTTTCAGATTGGGCTGTATCGAACCCGAGATTAAATGAATGATCAAGGTTAATTATAGTCTACTAGGCATGTTGAAAGAGATATTCAAAGGTTGTGGGTTCGAGTACCACCAGAGTCGCTAGCCAATGTTTCTAGCCCCCTGTCCTTTCAGAATATTTCGAATGAAAACCTGAAATATTTTTTTCAGATTGGGTTGTATCGAACCCGATATTAAATGAATGGTCAAGATTTCTTGCAGTCTCTGTGGCGCAATAGGCTAGCGCGCTCGGCTGTTAACCGAGAGGATGGTGGTTCGAGCCCACCCAGGGACGAGACAATGTGACTTTTCCAGCATAATTGTGGCAGTCTAGAACCCTACACTGACAGAAATGCACTCATAGAATACTGGAATCTATCTCGGTTAATAAAAGTCATCAGTTCAAATCATTAAGCTAAATGGCTCAGTGAGTTTAATCGATCTTCACCTTTCACTCTCCAAATAAAACCAAACTGTTTCCCAAAGCTTGTGCTTTGACTTAGATTATTAAATTACCTGTCTAGCAAACAGGATATCCTGTCTTTAACTCCCAGCAGTGCCTGAGAGCCTCTCATTTTGTCCTACAATATTATCAGGCGTATAGGTAATTTCGAACCCAAATCCCTTATTTCCAACCAAAATATTTGAATGAAGCGAGGCTCCACCCACTGACCTTTGAGGGTGGGGCTCTGTGGCGAAATGGATAGCGCATTGGACTTTTAGGCGTGTTGAAAGAGATATTCAAAGGTTGTGGGTTTGAGTCCCACCAGAGTCGCTAGGCAATGTTTCTAGCCCCCTGTCATTTCAGAATATTTCAAATGAAAACCTGAAATAGTTTTTTTTTTCAGATTGGGCTGTATCGAACACGAGATTAAATGAATGATCAAGGTTAATTATAGTCTAGGCATGTTGAAAGAGATATTCAAAGGTTGTGGGTTCGAGTCCCACTAGAGTCGCTAGCCAATGTTTGTAGCCCCCTGTCCTTTCAGAATATTTCGAATGAAAACCTGAAATATTTTTTTCAGATTGGGCTGTATCGAACCGGAGATTAAATGAATGGTCAAGATTTCTTGCAGTCTCTGTGGTGCAATAGGCTAGCGTGCTCGGCTGTTAACCGAGAGGATGGTGGTTCGAGCCCACCCAGGGACGAGACAATGGGAGTTTTCCAGCATAATTGTGGCAGTCTAGAACCCTACACTGACAGAAATGCACTCATAGAATACTGGAATCTATCTTTTGTTAATAAAGTCATCAGTTCAAATCATTAAGCTACATGGCTCAGTGAGTTTAATCGATCTTCACCTTTCACTCTCCAAATAAAACCAAACTGTTTCCCAAAGCTTGTGCTTTGACTTAGATTATTAAATTACCTGTCTAGCAAACAGGATATCCTGTCTTTAACTCCCAGCCGTGCCTGAGAGCCTCTCATTTTGTCCTACAGGCGTATAGGTAATTTCGAACCCAAATCCCTTATTTCCAACCAAAATATTTGAATGAAGTGAGGCTCCACCCACTGGCCTTTGAGGGTGGGGCTCTGTGGCGCAATGGATAGCGCATTGGACTTCTAGGCGTGTTGAAAGAGATATTCAAAGGTTGTTGGTTCGAGTCCCACCAGAGTCGCTAGGCAATGTTTCTAGCCCCCTGTCATTTCAGAATATTTCAAATGAAAACCTGAATTGTTTTTTTTCAGATTGGGCTGTATCGACCCCGAGATTAAATGAATGATCAAGGTTAATTATAGTCTACTAGGCATGTTGAAAGAGATATTCAAAGGTTGTGGGTTCGAGTCCCACTAGAGTCGCTAGCCAATGTTTCTAGCTCCCTGTCATTTCAGAATATTTCGAATCAAAACCTGGAATATTTTTTCAGATAGGGCTGTATCGAACCCGAGATTAAATGAATGGTCAAGATTTCTTGCAGTCTTTGTGGCGCAATAGGCTAGCGCGCTTGGCTTTTAACCGAGGGGATGGTGGTTCGAGCCCACCCAGGGACGAGACAATGGGAGTTTTCCACCATAATTGTGGCAGTCTAGAACCCTAAACTGACAGAAATGCACTCATAGAATACTGGAATCTATCTCGGTTAATAAAGTCATCAGTTCAAATAATTAAGCTACATGGCTCAGTGAGTTTAATCGATATTCACCTTTCACTCTCCAAATAAAACCTAACTGTTTCCAAAAGCTTGTGCTTTGACTTAGATTATTAAATTACCTGTCTAGCAAACAGGATATCCTGTCTTTAACTCCCAGCAGTGCCTGAGAGCCTCTCATTTTGTCTTACAATATTATCAGGCGTATAGGTAATTTCGAACCCAAATCCCTTATTTCCAACCAAAATATTTGAATGAAGCGAGGCTCCACCCACTGACCTTTGAGGGTGGTGCTCTGTGGCGCAATGGATAGCGCATTGGACTTCTAGGAGTGTTGAAAGAGATATTCAAAGGTTGTGGGTTCGAGTCCCACCAGAGTCGCTAGGCAATGTTTCTAGCCCCCTGTCATTTCAGAATATTTCAAATGAAAACCTGAATTTTTTTTTTTTTTTCAGATTGGGCTGTATCGAACCCGAGATTAAATGAATGATCAAGGTTAAATATAGTCTACTAGGCATGTTGAAAGAGATATTCAAAGGTTGTGGGTTCGAGTCCCACCAGAGTCGCTAGCCAATGTTTCTAGCCCCCTGTCCTTTCAGAATATTTCGAATGAAAACCTGAAATATTTTTTTCAGATTGGGCTGTATCGAACCCGAGATTAAATGAATGGTCAAGATTTCTTGCAGTCTCTGTGGCGCAATACGCTAGCGCGCTCGGCTGTTAACCGAGAGGATAGTGGTTCGAGCCCACCCAGGGACGAGACAATGGGAGTTTTCCAGCATAATTGTGGCAGTCTAGAACCCTACACTGACAGAAATGCACTCATAGAATACTGGAATCTATCTCGGTTAATAAAGTCATCAGTTCAAATCATTAAGCTACATGGCTCAGTGAGTTTAATCGATCTTCACCTTTCACTCTCCAAATAAAACCAAACTGTTTCCCAAAGCTTGTGCTTTGACTTAGATTATTGCCAGACCCATGAAATGGGTAGGCCTACATAGGCAAATGTCTGTCCGGGTTTTCTATATAAAGGGTATATATGATGATGACATGATGATGACATGCCTACAAAAGGCATGATGTCATAAATGATGATGACAGACAGGGGGTCTGGCACAACCAGGTTGACCTGGTCTAGTTAAATTACCTGTCTAGCAAACAGGATATCCTGTCTTTAACTCCCAGCAGTGCCTGAGAGCCTCTCATTTTGTCCTACAATATTATCAGGCGTATAGGTAATTTCGAACCCAAATCCCTTATTTCCAACCCAAATATTTGAATGAAGCAAGGCTCCACCCACTGACCTTTGAGGGTGGGGCTCTGTGGCGCAATGGATAGCGCATTGGACTTCTAGGCGTGTTGAAAGAGGTATTCAAAGGTTGTGGGTTCGAGTCCCATCAGAGTCGCTAGGCAATGTTTCTAGCCCCCTGTCATTTCAGAATATTTCAAATGAAAACCTGAAATATTTTTTTTCAGATTGGGCTGTATCGAACCCGAGATTAAATGAATGATCAAGGTTAATTATAGTCTACTAGGCATGTTGAAAGAGATATTCAAAGGTTGTGGGTTCGAGTACCACCAGAGTCGCTAGCCAATGTTTCTAGCCCCCTGTCCTTTCAGAATATTTCGAATGAAAACCTGAAATATTTTTTTCAGATTGGGTTGTATCGAACCCGATATTAAATGAATGGTCAAGATTTCTTGCAGTCTCTGTGGCGCAATAGGCTAGCGCGCTCGGCTGTTAACCGAGAGGATGGTGGTTCGAGCCCACCCAGGGACGAGACAATGTGACTTTTCCAGCATAATTGTGGCAGTCTAGAACCCTACACTGACAGAAATGCACTCATAGAATACTGGAATCTATCTCGGTTAATAAAAGTCATCAGTTCAAATCATTAAGCTAAATGGCTCAGTGAGTTTAATCGATCTTCACCTTTCACTCTCCAAATAAAACCAAACTGTTTCCCAAAGCTTGTGCTTTGACTTAGATTATTAAATTACCTGTCTAGCAAACAGGATATCCTGTCTTTAACTCCCAGCAGTGCCTGAGAGCCTCTCATTTTGTCCTACAATATTATCAGGCGTATAGGTAATTTCGAACCCAAATCCCTTATTTCCAACCAAAATATTTGAATGAAGCGAGGCTCCACCCACTGACCTTTGAGGGTGGGGCTCTGTGGCGAAATGGATAGCGCATTGGACTTTTAGGCGTGTTGAAAGAGATATTCAAAGGTTGTGGGTTTGAGTCCCACCAGAGTCGCTAGGCAATGTTTCTAGCCCCCTGTCATTTCAGAATATTTCAAATGAAAACCTGAAATAGTTTTTTTTTTCAGATTGGGCTGTATCGAACACGAGATTAAATGAATGATCAAGGTTAATTATAGTCTAGGCATGTTGAAAGAGATATTCAAAGGTTGTGGGTTCGAGTCCCACTAGAGTCGCTAGCCAATGTTTGTAGCCCCCTGTCCTTTCAGAATATTTCGAATGAAAACCTGAAATATTTTTTTCAGATTGGGCTGTATCGAACCGGAGATTAAATGAATGGTCAAGATTTCTTGCAGTCTCTGTGGTGCAATAGGCTAGCGTGCTCGGCTGTTAACCGAGAGGATGGTGGTTCGAGCCCACCCAGGGACGAGACAATGGGAGTTTTCCAGCATAATTGTGGCAGTCTAGAACCCTACACTGACAGAAATGCACTCATAGAATACTGGAATCTATCTTTTGTTAATAAAGTCATCAGTTCAAATCATTAAGCTACATGGCTCAGTGAGTTTAATCGATCTTCACCTTTCACTCTCCAAATAAAACCAAACTGTTTCCCAAAGCTTGTGCTTTGACTTAGATTATTAAATTACCTGTCTAGCAAACAGGATATCCTGTCTTTAACTCCCAGCCGTGCCTGAGAGCCTCTCATTTTGTCCTACAGGCGTATAGGTAATTTCGAACCCAAATCCCTTATTTCCAACCAAAATATTTGAATGAAGTGAGGCTCCACCCACTGGCCTTTGAGGGTGGGGCTCTGTGGCGCAATGGATAGCGCATTGGACTTCTAGGCGTGTTGAAAGAGATATTCAAAGGTTGTTGGTTCGAGTCCCACCAGAGTCGCTAGGCAATGTTTCTAGCCCCCTGTCATTTCAGAATATTTCAAATGAAAACCTGAATTATTTTTTTTCAGATTGGGCTGTATCGACCCCGAGATTAAATGAATGATCAAGGTTAATTATAGTCTACTAGGCATGTTGAAAGAGATATTCAAAGGTTGTGGGTTCGAGTCCCACTAGAGTCGCTAGCCAATGTTTCTAGCTCCCTGTCATTTCAGAATATTTCGAATCAAAACCTGGAATATTTTTTCAGATAGGGCTGTATCGAACCCGAGATTAAATGAATGGTCAAGATTTCTTGCAGTCTTTGTGGCGCAATAGGCTAGCGCGCTTGGCTTTTAACCGAGGGGATGGTGGTTCGAGCCCACCCAGGGACGAGACAATGGGAGTTTTCCACCATAATTGTGGCAGTCTAGAACCCTAAACTGACAGAAATGCACTCATAGAATACTGGAATCTATCTCGGTTAATAAAGTCATCAGTTCAAATAATTAAGCTACATGGCTCAGTGAGTTTAATCGATATTCACCTTTCACTCTCCAAATAAAACCTAACTGTTTCCAAAAGCTTGTGCTTTGACTTAGATTATTAAATTACCTGTCTAGCAAACAGGATATCCTGTCTTTAACTCCCAGCAGTGCCTGAGAGCCTCTCATTTTGTCTTACAATATTATCAGGCGTATAGGTAATTTCGAACCCAAATCCCTTATTTCCAACCAAAATATTTGAATGAAGCGAGGCTCCACCCACTGAACTTTGAGGGTGGGGCTCTGTGGCGCAATGGATAGCGCATTGGACTTCTAGGCATGTTGAAAGAGATATTCAAAGGTTGTGGGTTCGAGTCCCACCAGAGTCGCTAGGCAATGTTTCTAGCCCCCTGTCGTTTCAGAATATTTCGAATGAAAACCTGAAATATTTTTTCAGATTGAGCTGTATCGAACCCGAGATTAAATGAATGATCAAGGTTAATTATAGTCTAGGCATAATGAAAGAGATATTCAAAGGTTGTGGGTTTGAGTCCCACCAGAGTCGCTAGCCAATGTTTCTAGCTCCCTGTCATTTCAGAATATTTTGAATGAAAACCTGAAATATCTTTTCAGATTGGGCTGTATCGAACCCGAGATTAAATGATTGGTCAAGTTTTCTTGCAGTCTCTGTGGCGCAATATGCTAGTGCGCTCGGCTGTTAACCGAGAGGATGGTGGTTTGAGCCCACCCAGGGATGAGACAATGGGAGTTTTCCATTCATAGCCAAATTGTGGCAGTCTAGAACCCTACACCTTACAAGTCATCAGTTCTACTCTTCACCTTTTACTCTCCAAATAAAACCAAACTGTTTCCCAAAGCTGGTGCTGTGACTTAGATTGTTAAATTACCTGTCTAGCAAACAGGAAATCCTGTCTTTAACTACAAACAGCAGTGCCTGAGAGCCTCTCATTTTGTCTTACAATATTATCAGGCGTATAGGTAATTTCGAACCCAAATCCCTTATTTCCAACCAAAATATTTGAATGAAGCGAGGGTCCACCCACTGACCTTTGAGGGTGGGGCTCTGTGGCACAATGGATAGCGCATTGGACTTCTAGGAGTGTTGAAAGAGATATTGAAAGGTTGTAGGTTCGAGTCCCACGAGATTCGCTAGCCAATGTTTCTAGCTCCCTGTCATTTCAGAATATTTCGAATGAAAACCTGAAATATTTTTTCAGATTGGGCTGTATCAAACCTGAGTCTCTGTGGCGCAATAGGCTAGCGCGCTCGGCTGTTAACCGAGAGGATGGTGGTTTGAGCCCACCCAGGGACGAGACAATGGGAGTTTTCCAGCATAATTGTGGCAGTCTAGAACCCTACACTGACAAAAATGCACTCATAGAATACTGGAATCTATCTCGGTTAATACAGTCATCAGTTCAAATCATTAAGCTACATGGCTCAGTGAGTTTAATCGATCTTCACCTTTCACTCTCCAAATAAAACCAATCTGTTTTCCAAAGCTTGTGCTTTGACTTAGATTATTAAATTACCTGTCTAGCAAACAGGATATCCTGTCTTTAACTCCCAGCAGTGTCTGAGAGCCTCTCATTTTGTCCTACAATATTATCAGGAGTATAGGTAATTTCGAACCCAAATCCCTTATTTCCAACCAAAATATTTGAATGAAGCGAGGCTCCACCCACTGACCTTTGAGGGTGGGGCTCTGTGGCGCAATGGATAGCGCATTGGACTTCTAGGCGTGTTGAAAGAGATATTCAAAGGTTGTGGGTTCGAGTCCCACCAGAGTCGCTAGGCAATGTTTCTAGCCCCCTGTCATTTCAGAATATTTCGAATGAAAACCTGAAATATTTTTTCAGATTGAGCTGTATCTAACCCAAGATTAAATGAATGATCAAGGTTAATTATAGTCTAGGCATAATGAAAGAGATATTCAAAGGTTGTGGGTTCGAGTCCCACCAGAGTCGCTAGCCAATGTTTCTAGCTCCCTGTCATTTCAGAATATTTCGAATGAAAACCTGAAATATCTTTTCAGATTGGGCTGTATCGAACCCGATATTAATAGAAAGATCAAGGTTACTTTCAGTCTCTGTGGCGCAATAGGCTAGCGCGCTCGACTGTCAACCGAGAGGATGGTGGTTCAAGCCCACCCAGCGACAAGACATTGGGAGTTTTCCATTCATAGCCAAATTGTGGCAGTCTAGAACCCTACACTGACAGAACTGCACTCATAGAATGACTGGGATGAATCTCGGTTAATAAAGTCATCAGTTCTACTCTTCACCTTTTACTCTCCAAATAAAACCAAACTGTTTCCCGAAGCTGGTGCTGTGACTTAGATTGTTAAATTACCTCTCTAGCAAACAGGATATCCTGTCTTTATAGTCAGGTTTGTTATGTTAAGAAATGTATGTTTGTCGGATTTTTATGAGGATTTGTAAAACTATACATTTTTGGAATCTTCAGAGCATGGGGAATCCAAAAATCGATGTTTCCATTTGCACAGACACCTGCAAAGGTGCCATTTTGGACGTTCAAAATGGCCGACATAAAATACATCATTTGTGCTATCTTGGCTTCTAGACAACCTAGAAACTTAATTAAACATGCCAATCCTATGTTTTCTGGGTCAAGGAATTGAATGAGTAAATGGTGGGTGTAAAATGTTCCGGACCCCCACCCCCTTTCTGGGGGTTATCTATTTTGGGACATCCCAGAACAGTATACGCCAGCCAATTAATGTCCTATTTTCATAATAGTAGAGTTGTTTTGTAGGTTTTAAAACCTCCTGGGCTCATTTATTGCACTTTTAAAGCAGCCAGAATAATCCTTCTGACTTTTGGTTGGGGTCTTTCCTCACCTGGGACCCTCAGACAGACCCTTGAGCCTATCTCAGTAATCGCTCTACTCCAGAGCAATGTTAAATTAGATCATAATTGAAGCATAAAAGTTGTTGTAGCTGGGCTTTGAAAACAAAAAGGAGTAGTAGCAAATACCAGGGGTCTTCCACAGGGGGCCCGGGACCCCCGGGGGGGGGGACCTCAGTTATACAGGAGGGGGCCCGCCAAATCTTGATGGGATTTGAAACTGTAACCTTTGATGGTTTATTAGTATTCTCAGTATTATTTATAACATTTTTGTGTTGGACAGTTATGGTTGACAGGTGTTAATTGCGTTTGTGGGGAGGGGGGGCTTGGGGGGGGGGGGCTAAAGCCCCCTCTAGCCCCCCCTGGAGCCGTCCCTGTTGCAACGTATTACTTTAGGCGCGCAGACTAACATGTCCATTTATTGCACTGCACTCACACTGACAACACAACATACACACCTCTGTGTTATCGTCACCCCAAAACCCACACCCTATCCTCTTAAAGAGCTCATGGTCAATTATGCCCAAAGAGATTCACTACATGTCCTCTCTAATAATGTTGACAGTCTTTGTTTGTATTGTTTAAGCAGCTGCACCATCCCTTGCAATCTGCTTTGCAACCACATTTGATGAGCTCAAGTATTGCCTATATTTATATGAGTTAAAGCGAAGGATCTCAACGTCTTATGTCTTACCTTAGTTTCCTTTTAGTTGACCTTGTATCAGTGAACTGTACTGTCATGAAACTGTACTTTTTCCTATGCAAAACTTCTAATAAATACTTCAGTCAAATCAATAAAAAAGCCTTTGAAGCAGGGAGGGCAAGACACTTGACTAGAACATACATACCCTCCACTTTCTGAATTCCATCTATTTTCTTCAATTGATGGAAGCTCAGGGGAATTTGTCAGGTATGACAAAGTAGGCATAATAATACGATACCTTCATCAAGGGACATGATTTTGAGGAAGTGCACACACATGAAGAGGCTTATGCCCTGATTCCTCATCAAGTCCTTGCCTCTGCTGCTTATGGTGCTTTGTGAGACATATGTGTTTGGTCACCCGACACTGCTGTTACTTCTCTGAAATTTGCAACAGTCAAAGCCAAAGTACAAAAAAAAAGTAAATAGATATATTTGAGCGAGTTCAAGTTATTGAATGTCACAAATGTCAAGGGTTCCTTGGCCTACACAATTTGTCATGGGTCAACGCCTACTTGAAGCCTGTTAATGATGACATTGCCGTGTTTACAGTTCAAAAGGTCCAACAACCAACTCGTGCTGCACTGCTACCACATATCCTCCGTGCCAACTATGTCACAATGCGGGATAAATCATACCTGACAAATTGCCCTAAGCTTCCACCAATCGAAGAAAATGGGGGAAATTCAGAGAGTGGAGGGTATGTTCCAGTCAGGGGTCTTGCCCTCCCTGCTCAAATAACCTGCCTTCCACTCTATGCTATGGTGGAGACTGTGTCAACACGATGATAAAGACAAATAGATCCTGCATGTCTGAAATTACTGTATTGTAGTGAATCTCCTTGGGCATAATTGACCATGGGCTCTTTAAGAGGATGGGTGCGGGTTTTGGGGTGACGATAAAACAGAGGTGGGTGTGTGTTGTGTTGTCAGTGAGTGCAGTGCAATAAATAGACATGTTAGTCTGCGTGTCCCAAAATATGAAGTTGCAATACCTTAAATATTGCAATCCCAGCAGTAACACCTGTCAACCATAACTGTCCAACACAAAAATGTTATAAATAACACTGAGAATACTAATAAACCATCAAAGTACAATACCGGTACATAAACCAAGTTTCAAATCCCATCAAGATTTGGTGGGCCCCCTGTAGTAACTCTGAGGACCCCCCAGGAGTCCCGGACCCCCTGTGGAAGACCCCTGGTATTTGCTACAGCTCCTTTTTGTTTTCAGAGCCCAGCTACAACAACATTTATGCTTCAATTATGATCTAATTTAACATTGTTCTGGAGCAGAGCGATTACTGAGACAGACTCAGGGGTCTGTCTGGGGGTCCCAGGTGAGGAAAGACCCCAACCAAAAGTCAGAAGGATTATTCTGGCTGCTTTAAAAGTGCAATAAATGAGCCCAGGAGGTTTTAAAACCTACCAAACAACTCTAATGTTATGAAAATAGGACATTAATTGGCGTATACTGTTCTGGGAGGTCCCAAAATAGATAAACCCCCAGAAAGGGGGTGGGGGTCCGGAACATTTTACACCCAACATACTCATTCGATTCCTTGACCCAGAAAACATTGGATTGGCATGTTTAATTAAGTTTCTAGGTCGTCTAGAAGCCAAGATAGCACAAATTATGTATTTTATGTCGGCCATTTTTAACGTCCAAAATGGCGGCTTTGCAGGTGTCTGTGCAAATGGAAACATTGATTTTTGGATTCCCCATGCTCTGAAGATTCCAAAAATGTATAGTTTTACAAATCCTCACAAAAATCCGACAAAAATACATAAGGAACCTGACTATTAACTCCCAGCAGTGCCTGAGAGCCTCTCATTTTGTCTTACAATATTATCAGGCGTATAGGTAATTTCGAACCCAAATCCCTTATTTCCAACCAAAATATTTGAATGAAGCGAGGCTCCACCCACTGACCTTTGAGGGTGGGGCTCTGTGGCGCAATGGATAGCGCATTGGACTTCTAGGCATGTTGAAAGAGATATTCAAAGGTTGTGGGTTCGAGTCCCACCAGAGTCGCTAGGCAATGTTTCTAGCCCCCTGTCATTTCAGAATATTTCGAATGAAAACCTGAAATATTTTTTCAGATTGAGCTGTATCGAACCCGAGATTAAATGAATGATCAAGGTTAATTATAGTCTAGGCATAATGAAAGAGATATTCAAAGGTTTTGGGTTTGAGTCCCACCAGAGTCGCTAGCCAATGTTTCTAGCTCCCTGTCATTTCAGAATATTTTGAATGAAAACCTGAAATATCTTTTCAGATTGGGCTGTATCGAACCCGATATTAATAGAAAGATCAAGGTTACTTTCAGTCTCTGTGGCGCAATAGGCTAGCGCGCTCGGCTGTCAACCGAGAGGATGGTGGTTCAAGCCCACCCAGCGACAAGACATTGGGAGTTTTCCATTCATAGCCAAATTGTGGCAGTCTAGAACCCTACACTGACAGAACTGCACTCATAGAATGACTGGGATGAATCTCGGTTAATAAAGTCATCAGTTCTACTCTTCACCTTTTACTCTCCAAATAAAACCAAACTGTTTCCCGAAGCTGGTGCTGTGACTTAGATTGTTAAATTACCTCTCTAGCAAACAGGATATCCTGTCTTTAACTCCCAGCAGTGCCTGAGAGCCTCTCATTTTGTCTTACAATATTATCAGGCGTATAGGTAATTTCGAACCCAAATCCCTTATTTCCAACCAAAATATTTGAATGAAGCGAGGCTCCACCCACTGACCTTTGAGGGTGGGGCTCTGTGGCGCAATGGATAGCGCATTGGACTTCTAGGCATGTTGAAAGAGATATTCAAAGGTTGTGGGTTCGAGTCCCACCAGAGTCGCTAGGCAATGTTTCTAGCCCCCTGTCATTTCAGAATATTTCGAATGAAAACCTGAAATATTTTTTCAGATTGAGCTGTATCGAACCCGAGATTAAATGAATGATCAAGGTTAATTATAGTCTAGGCATAATGAAAGAGATATTCAAAGGTTGTGGGTTTGAGTCCCACCAGAGTCGCTAGCCAATGTTTCTAGCTCCCTGTCATTTCAGAATATTTTGAATGAAAACCTGAAATATCTTTTCAGATTGGGCTGTATCGAACCCGAGATTAAATGAATGGTCAAGATTTCTTGCAGTCTCTGTGGCGCAATATGCTAGCGCGCTCGGCTGTTAACCGAGAGGATGGTGCTTTGAGCCCACCCAGGGACGAGACAATGGGAGTTTTCCATTCATAGCCAAATTGTGGCAGTCTAGAACCCTACACCCTACAAGTCATCAGTTCTACTCTCCAAATAAAACCAAACTGTTTCCCAAAGCTGGTGCTGTGACTTAGATTGTTAAATTACCTGTCTAGCAAACAGGAAATCCTGTCTTTAACTACAAACAGCAGTGCCTGAGAGCCTCTCATTTTGTCTTACAATATTATCAGGCGTATAGGTAATTTCGAACCCAAATCCCTTATTTCCAACCAAAATATTTGAATGAAGCGAGGGTCCACCCACTGACCTTTGAGGGTGGGGCTCTGTGGCACAATGGATAGCGCATTGGACTTCTAGGAGTGTTGAAAGAGATATTGAAAGGTTGTGGGTTCGAGTCCCACTAGATTCGCTAGCCAATGTTTCTAGCTCCCTGTCATTTCAGAATATTTCGAATGAAAACCTGAAATATTTTTTCAGATTGGGCTGTATCGAACCTGAGTCTCTGTGGCGCAATAGGCTAGCGCGCTCGGCTGTTAACCGAGAGGATGGTGGTTTGAGCCCACCCAGGGACGAGACAATGGGAGTTTTCCAGCATAATTGTGGCAGTCTAGAACCCTACACTGGCAAAAATGCACTCATAGAATACTGGAATCTATCTCGGTTAATACAGTCATCAGTTCAAATCATTAAGCTACATGGCTCAGTGAGTTTAATCGATCTTCACCTTTCACTCTCCAAATAAAACCAATCTTTTTCCCAAAGCTTGTGCTTTGACTTAGATTATTAAATTACCTGTCTAGCAAACAGGATATCCTGTCTTTAACTCCCAGCAGTGTCTGAGAGCCTCTCATTTTGTCCTACAATATTATCAGGAGTATAGGTAATTTCGAACCCAAATCCCTTATTTCCAACCAAAATATTTGAATGAAGCGAGGCTCCACCCACTGACCTTTGAGGGTGGGGCTCTGTGGCGCAATGGATAGCGCATTGGACTTCTAGGCGTGTTGAAAGAGATATTCAAAGGTTGTGGGTTCGAGTCCCACCAGAGTCGCTAGGCAATGTTTCTAGCCCCCTGTCATTTCAGAATATTTCGAATGAAAACCTGAAATATTTTTTCAGATTGAGCTGTATCTAACCCAAGATTAAATGAATGATCAAGGTTAATTATAGTCTAGGCATAATGAAAGAGATATTCAAAGGTTGTGGGTTCGAGTCCCACCAGAGTCGCTAGCCAATGTTTCTAGCTCCCTGTCATTTCAGAATATTTCGAATGAAAACCTGAAATATCTTTTCAGATTGGGCTGTATCGAACCCGATATTAATAGAAAGATCAAGGTTACTTTCAGTCTCTGTGGCGCAATAGGCTAGCGCGCTCGACTGTCAACCGAGAGGATGGTGGTTCAAGCCCACCCAGCGACAAGACATTGGGAGTTTTCCATTCATAGCCAAATTGTGGCAGTCTAGAACCCTACACTGACAGAACTGCACTCATAGAATGACTGGGATGAATCTCGGTTAATAAAGTCATCAGTTCTACTCTTCACCTTTTACTCTCCAAATAAAACCAAACTGTTTCCCGAAGCTGGTGCTGTGACTTAGATTGTTAAATTACCTCTCTAGCAAACAGGATATCCTGTCTTTATAGTCAGGTTTGTTATGTTAAGAAATGTATGTTTGTCGGATTTTTATGAGGATTTGTAAAACTATACATTTTTGGAATCTTCAGAGCATGGGGAATCCAAAAATCGATGTTTCCATTTGCACAGACACCTGCAAAGGTGCCATTTTGGACGTTCAAAATGGCCGACATAAAATACATCATTTGTGCTATCTTGGCTTCTAGACAACCTAGAAACTTAATTAAACATGCCAATCCTATGTTTTCTGGGTCAAGGAATTGAATGAGTAAATGTTGGGTGTAAAATGTTCCGGACCCCCACCCCCTTTCTGGGGGTTATCTATTTTGGGACATCCCAGAACAGTATACGCCAGCCAATTAATGTCCTATTTTCATAATAGTAGAGTTGTTTTGTAGGTTTTAAAACCTCCTGGGCTCATTTATTGCACTTTTAAAGCAGCCAGAATAATCCTTCTGACTTTTGGTTGGGGTCTTTCCTCACCTGGGACCCTCAGACAGACCCTTGAGCCTATCTCAGTAATCGCTCTACTCCAGAGCAATGTTAAATTAGATCATAATTGAAGCATAAAAGTTGTTGTAGCTGGGCTTTGAAAACAAAAAGGAGTAGTAGCAAATACCAGGGGTCTTCCACAGGGGGCCCGGGACCCCCGGGGGGGGGGACCTCAGTTATACAGGAGGGGGCCCGCCAAATCTTGATGGGATTTGAAACTGTAACCTTTGATGGTTTATTAGTATTCTCAGTATTATTTATAACATTTTTGTGTTGGACAGTTATGGTTGACAGGTGTTAATTGCGTTTGTGGGGAGGGGGGGCTTGGGGGGGGGGGGCTAAAGCCCCCTCTAGCCCCCCCTGGAGCCGTCCCTGTTGCAACGTATTACTTTAGGCGCGCAGACTAACATGTCCATTTATTGCACTGCACTCACACTGACAACACAACATACACACCTCTGTGTTATCGTCACCCCAAAACCCACACCCTATCCTCTTAAAGAGCTCATGGTCAATTATGCCCAAAGAGATTCACTACATGTCCTCTCTAATAATGTTGACAGTCTTTGTTTGTATTGTTTAAGCAGCTGCACCATCCCTTGCAATCTGCTTTGCAACCACATTTGATGAGCTCAAGTATTGCCTATATTTATATGAGTTAAAGCGAAGGATCTCAACGTCTTATGTCTTACCTTAGTTTCCTTTTAGTTGACCTTGTATCAGTGAACTGTACTGTCATGAAACTGTACTTTTTCCTATGCAAAACTTCTAATAAATACTTCAGTCAAATCAATAAAAAAGCCTTTGAAGCAGGGAGGGCAAGACACTTGACTAGAACATACATACCCTCCACTTTCTGAATTCCATCTATTTTCTTCAATTGATGGAAGCTCAGGGGAATTTGTCAGGTATGACAAAGTAGGCATAATAATACGATACCTTCATCAAGGGACATGATTTTGAGGAAGTGCACACACATGAAGAGGCTTATGCCCTGATTCCTCATCAAGTCCTTGCCTCTGCTGCTTATGGTGCTTTGTGAGACATATGTGTTTGGTCACCCGACACTGCTGTTACTTCTCTGAAATTTGCAACAGTCAAAGCCAAAGTACAAAAAAAAAGTAAATAGATATATTTGAGCGAGTTCAAGTTATTGAATGTCACAAATGTCAAGGGTTCCTTGGCCTACACAATTTGTCATGGGTCAACGCCTACTTGAAGCCTGATAATGATGACATTGCCGTGTTTACAGTTCAAAAGGTCCAACAACCAACTCGTGCTGCACTGCTACCACATATCCTCCGTGCCAACTATGTCACAATGCGGGATAAATCATACCTGACAAATTGCCCTAAGCTTCCACCAATCGAAGAAAATGGGGGAAATTCAGAGAGTGGAGGGTATGTTCCAGTCAGGGGTCTTGCCCTCCCTGCTCAAATAACCTGCCTTCCACTCTATGCTATGGTGGAGACTGTGTCAACACGATGATAAAGACAAATAGATCCTGCATGTCTGAAATTACTGTATTGTAGTGAATCTCCTTGGGCATAATTGACCATGGGCTCTTTAAGAGGATGGGTGCGGGTTTTGGGGTGACGATAAAACAGAGGTGGGTGTGTGTTGTGTTGTCAGTGAGTGCAGTGCAATAAATAGACATGTTAGTCTGCGTGTCCCAAAATATGAAGTTGCAATACCTTAAATATTGCAATCCCAGCAGTAACACCTGTCAACCATAACTGTCCAACACAAAAATGTTATAAATAACACTGAGAATACTAATAAACCATCAAAGTACAATACCGGTACATAAACCAAGTTTCAAATCCCATCAAGATTTGGTGGGCCCCCTGTAGTAACTCTGAGGACCCCCCAGGAGTCCCGGACCCCCTGTGGAAGACCCCTGGTATTTGCTACAGCTCCTTTTTGTTTTCAGAGCCCAGCTACAACAACATTTATGCTTCAATTATGATCTAATTTAACATTGTTCTGGAGCAGAGCGATTACTGAGACAGACTCAGGGGTCTGTCTGGGGGTCCCAGGTGAGGAAAGACCCCAACCAAAAGTCAGAAGGATTATTCTGGCTGCTTTAAAAGTGCAATAAATGAGCCCAGGAGGTTTTAAAACCTACCAAACAACTCTAATGTTATGAAAATAGGACATTAATTGGCGTATACTGTTCTGGGAGGTCCCAAAATAGATAAACCCCCAGAAAGGGGGTGGGGGTCCGGAACATTTTACACCCAACATACTCATTCGATTCCTTGACCCAGAAAACATTGGATTGGCATGTTTAATTAAGTTTCTAGGTCGTCTAGAAGCCAAGATAGCACAAATTCTGTATTTTATGTCGGCCATTTTTAACGTCCAAAATGGCGGCTTTGCAGGTGTCTGTGCAAATGGAAACATTGATTTTTGGATTCCCCATGCTCTGAAGATTCCAAAAATGTATAGTTTTACAAATCCTCACAAAAATCCGACAAAAATACATAAGGAACCTGACTATTAACTCCCAGCAGTGCCTGAGAGCCTCTCATTTTGTCTTACAATATTATCAGGCGTATAGGTAATTTCGAACCCAAATCCCTTATTTCCAACCAAAATATTTGAATGAAGCGAGGCTCCACCCACTGACCTTTGAGGGTGGGGCTCTGTGGCGCAATGGATAGCGCATTGGACTTCTAGGCATGTTGAAAGAGATATTCAAAGGTTGTGGGTTCGAGTCCCACCAGAGTCGCTAGGCAATGTTTCTAGCCCCCTGTCATTTCAGAATATTTCGAATGAAAACCTGAAATATTTTTTCAGATTGAGCTGTATCGAACCCGAGATTAAATGAATGATCAAGGTTAATTATAGTCTAGGCATAATGAAAGAGATATTCAAAGGTTTTGGGTTTGAGTCCCACCAGAGTCGCTAGCCAATGTTTCTAGCTCCCTGTCATTTCAGAATATTTTGAATGAAAACCTGAAATATCTTTTCAGATTGGGCTGTATCGAACCCGATATTAATAGAAAGATCAAGGTTACTTTCAGTCTCTGTGGCGCAATAGGCTAGCGCGCTCGGCTGTCAACCGAGAGGATGGTGGTTCAAGCCCACCCAGCGACAAGACATTGGGAGTTTTCCATTCATAGCCAAATTGTGGCAGTCTAGAACCCTACACTGACAGAACTGCACTCATAGAATGACTGGGATGAATCTCGGTTAATAAAGTCATCAGTTCTACTCTTCACCTTTTACTCTCCAAATAAAACCAAACTGTTTCCCGAAGCTGGTGCTGTGACTTAGATTGTTAAATTACCTCTCTAGCAAACAGGATATCCTGTCTTTAACTCCCAGCAGTGCCTGAGAGCCTCTCATTTTGTCTTACAATATTATCAGGCGTATAGGTAATTTCGAACCCAAATCCCTTATTTCCAACCAAAATATTTGAATGAAGCGAGGCTCCACCCACTGACCTTTGAGGGTGGGGCTCTGTGGCGCAATGGATAGCGCATTGGACTTCTAGGCATGTTGAAAGAGATATTCAAAGGTTGTGGGTTCGAGTCCCACCAGAGTCGCTAGGCAATGTTTCTAGCCCCCTGTCATTTCAGAATATTTCGAATGAAAACCTGAAATATTTTTTCAGATTGAGCTGTATCGAACCCGAGATTAAATGAATGATCAAGGTTAATTATAGTCTAGGCATAATGAAAGAGATATTCAAAGGTTGTGGGTTTGAGTCCCACCAGAGTCGCTAGCCAATGTTTCTAGCTCCCTGTCATTTCAGAATATTTTGAATGAAAACCTGAAATATCTTTTCAGATTGGGCTGTATCGAACCCGAGATTAAATGAATGGTCAAGATTTCTTGCAGTCTCTGTGGCGCAATATGCTAGCGCGCTCGGCTGTTAACCGAGAGGATGGTGCTTTGAGCCCACCCAGGGACGAGACAATGGGAGTTTTCCATTCATAGCCAAATTGTGGCAGTCTAGAACCCTACACCCTACAAGTCATCAGTTCTACTCTCCAAATAAAACCAAACTGTTTCCCAAAGCTGGTGCTGTGACTTAGATTGTTAAATTACCTGTCTAGCAAACAGGAAATCCTGTCTTTAACTACAAACAGCAGTGCCTGAGAGCCTCTCATTTTGTCTTACAATATTATCAGGCGTATAGGTAATTTCGAACCCAAATCCCTTATTTCCAACCAAAATATTTGAATGAAGCGAGGGTCCACCCACTGACCTTTGAGGGTGGGGCTCTGTGGCACAATGGATAGCGCATTGGACTTCTAGGAGTGTTGAAAGAGATATTGAAAGGTTGTGGGTTCGAGTCCCACTAGATTCGCTAGCCAATGTTTCTAGCTCCCTGTCATTTCAGAATATTTCGAATGAAAACCTGAAATATTTTTTCAGATTGGGCTGTATCGAACCTGAGTCTCTGTGGCGCAATAGGCTAGCGCGCTCGGCTGTTAACCGAGAGGATGGTGGTTTGAGCCCACCCAGGGACGAGACAATGGGAGTTTTCCAGCATAATTGTGGCAGTCTAGAACCCTACACTGGCAAAAATGCACTCATAGAATACTGGAATCTATCTCGGTTAATACAGTCATCAGTTCAAATCATTAAGCTACATGGCTCAGTGAGTTTAATCGATCTTCACCTTTCACTCTCCAAATAAAACCAATCTTTTTCCCAAAGCTTGTGCTTTGACTTAGATTATTAAATTACCTGTCTAGCAAACAGGATATCCTGTCTTTAACTCCCAGCAGTGTCTGAGAGCCTCTCATTTTGTCCTACAATATTATCAGGAGTTTAATAATAATAATAATAAAACTTTATTTGTATAGCACCTTTCATGACATGAAATGCAGCTCAAAGTGCTTTACAGAGCATAAAATGAAGCACACGTGCTTAACAGAGAAAAAGTAAAATAGAAATAAAAAATACATAAAAAAGAGATAAGTAAAATGATTACAATAAAGCAAGAAAAAATAAAAGCATAGAACATTGAAGAACAATTTCAGAGCCGTGCGGACGTCAATAGCAGCATAGGGATTAAAAAATTTAGCTAAAAGCAAGAGTAAAGAAATAGGTCTTGAGCTGTGCTTTAAAGCTATCCGCCGAGGCTGCCTGTCTTAGGTGTAGTGGTAGTTTATTCCAAGCTGTCGGTCCATAGAAGCAGAAAGCTGCTTCACCATATTTTTTATATGTCATTGTTGGCACCTCAAGTAGGTCTGCACTAGAGGACCTGAGTGGGCGGGTTGGAACATATCTATGCAGGCAGTTATAGAGGTACGAAGGTGCCAGACCATTTAGAGCTTTATAAACAAGTAAAAGAATTTTAAAATCAATCCTAAAAACAACCGGGAGCCAGTGTAGCGACGCTAAAACTGGAGTAATATGTTCTCTTATCTTAGTTTTTGTTAAAACTCTGGCTGCTGCATTTTGAACAAGTTGTAATCTGTCAGTTGTTTTCTTTGGCAGACCAGAGAGAAGTGCGTTGCAGTAATCAAGCCGAGAGAAAACAAAAGCGTGGATCAGCGTTTTTGCATCGTTCAGCGACAGATAGGCTCTAATTCGCGCAATATTTCTAAGGTGAAAGAAGGCAATCTTCGTGACATGATTAATGTGTGTATTAAAATTTAATTCAGCATCAATGATCACCCCCAGGTTCTTAACAGAGGTGTTATTTTCTTTAGCCAGGTTACCAAGTCTATTTATTATTGATTCTCTCTGGGCAGTAGAACCTATTATGAGAACTTCTGTCTTGTCCTCATTTAGCTTGAGAAAGTTCTCACTCATCCAGCATTTTATGCTGGACACGCACGTCAGCAATGGGTCTAGAGCACAGGGGTCGTCCGTAGCCACCGAAAGGTACAACTGGGTGTCATCAGCATAGAAATGGAAATTCACACCGTGAGCGGAAATAAGTTCTCCCAGCGGCAGTATATAGAGGGAGAATAATAAAGGACCAAGAATCGAGCCCTGTGGAATACCAGAGCAGATGTTGTGTTTGTTTGACTCGAAGTCAGCTAGATTAACAGAGTAGCTTCTGCCTGTCAGATAAGAGCAAAACCAGGACAGAGCTGTACCTGACAGTCCTACCCAGTGTTCGAGACGTTATATTAGAATTGTTTGGTCAATTGTGTCAAAAGCCGCCGATTGGTCCAGCAGTAGGAGAACGGACACATCTTTGTTATCAGCAGCCACCCTAAGATCATTAATAACTTTTAAAAGTGCAGTTTCTGTGCTGTGTCCTTTCCTGAAGCCGGATTGGAATTTGTTGTGCACCTTATTGTTCTGCAGAAACACATCCAATTGATGTTTAGGTAAGTTTAGGTAATTTCGAACCCAAATCCCTTATTTCCAACCAAAATATTTGAATGAAGCGAGGCTCCACCC
This sequence comes from Nannobrachium achirus, assembly GCF_963921795.1. Lineage (NCBI taxonomy): Eukaryota > Metazoa > Chordata > Actinopteri > Myctophiformes > Myctophidae > Nannobrachium > Nannobrachium achirus. The sequence goes on along the minus strand of NC_137818.1, from coordinate 68,858,481 downwards.
ACTGACCTTTGAGGGTGGGGCTCTGTGGCGCAATGGATAGCGCATTGGACTTCTAGCCGTGTTGAAAGAGATATTCAAAGGTTGTGGGTTCGAGTCCCACTAGAGTCACTAGCCAATTTTTCTAGCCCCCTGTCATTTCAGAATATTTCGAATGAAAACCTGAAATATTTTTTCAGATTGAGCTGTATCGAACCTGATATTAAATGAATAATCAAGGGTTCTTTCAGTCTCTGTGGCACAATAGGCTAGCGCGCTCGGCTGTTAACCGAGAGGATAGTGGTTCGAGCCCACCCAGGGACGAGACATTGGGAGTTTTCCATTCATAGCCAAATTGTGGCAGTCCAGAACCCTACACTGACAGAACTGCACTCATAGAATAATTGGGATGAATCTCGGTTAATAAAGTCATCAGTTCTACTCTTCACCTTTTACTCTCCAAATAAAACCAAACTGTTTCCCAAAGCTGGTGCTGTGACTTAAATTGTTAAATTACCTGTCTAGCAAACAGGATATCCTGTCTTTAACTCCCAGCAGTGCCTGAGAGCCTCTCATTTTGTCCTACAATGTTATCAGGCGTATAGGTAATTTCGAACCCAAATCCCTTATTTCCAACCAAAATATTTGAATGAAGCAAGGCTCCACCCACTGACCTTTGAGGGTGGGGCTCTGTGGCGCAATGGATAGCGCATTGGACTTCTGGGCGTGTTGAAAGAGATATTCAAAGGTTGTGGGTTCGAGTCCCGCCAGAGTCGCTAGCCAATGTTTCTAGCCCCCTGTCCTTTCAGAATATTTCGAATGAAAACCTGAAATATTTTTTTCAGATTGGGCTGTATCGAAACCGAGATTAAATGAATGGTCAAGATTTCTTCCAGTCTCTGTGGCGCAATAGGCTAGCGCGCTCGGCTGTTAACCGAGAGGATGGTTGTTCGAGCCCACCCAGGGACGAGACAATGGGAGTTTTCCAGCATAATTGTGGCAGTCTAGAACCCTACACTGACAGAAATGCACTCATAGAATACTGGAATCTATCTCGGTTAATAAAGTCATCAGTTCAAATCATTAAGCTACATGGCTCAGTGAGTTTAATCGATCTTCACCTTTCACTCTCCAAATAAAACCAATCTGTTTTCCAAAGCTTGTGCTTTGACTTAGATTATTAAATTACCTGTCTAGCAAACAGGATATCCTGTCTTTAACTCCCAGCAGTGTCTGAGAGCCTCTCATTTTGTCCTACAATATTATCAGGAGTATAGGTAATTTCGAACCCAAATCCCTTATTTCCAACCAAAATATTTGAATGAAGCGAGGCTCCACCCACTGACCTTTGAGGGTGGGGCTTTGTGGCGCAATGGATAGCGCATTGGACTTCTAGGCGTGTTGAAAGAGATATTCAAAGGTTGTGGGTTCGAGTCCCACCAGAGTCGCTAGGCAATGTTTCTAGCCCCCTGTCATTTCAGAATATTTCGAATGAAAACCTGAAATATTTTTTCAGATTGGGCTGTATCGAACCCGATATTAATAGAAAGATCAAGGTTACTTTCAGTCTCTGTGGCGCAATAGGCTAGCGCGCTCTGCTGTCAACCGAGAGGATGGTGGTTCGAGCCCACCCAGCGACGAGACATTGGGAGTTTTCCATTCATAGCCAAATTGTGGCAGTCTAGAACCCTACACTGACAGAACTGCACTCATAGAATGACTGGGATGAATCTCGGTTAATAAAGTCATCAGTTCTACTCTTCACCTTTTACTCTCCAAATAAAACCAAACTGTTTCCCAAAGCTGGTGCTGTGACTTAGATTGTTAAATTACCTCTCTAGCAAACAGGATATCCTGTCTTTAACTCCCAGCAGTGCCTGAGAGCCTCTCATTTTGTCTTACATTATTATCAGGCGTATAGGTAATTTCGAAACCAAATCCCTTATTTCCAACCAAAATATTTGAATGAAGCGAGGCTCCACCCACTGACCTTTGAGGGTGGGGCTCTGTGGCGCAATGGATAGCGCATTGGACTTCTAGGCATGTTGAAAGAGATATTCAAAGGTTGTGGGTTTGAGTCCCACCAGAGTCGCTAGGCAATGTTTCTAGCCCCCTGTCATTTCAGAATATTTCGAATGAAAACCTGAAATATTTTTTCAGATTGAGCTGTATCGAACCCGAGATTAAATGAATGATCAAGGTTAATTATAGTCTAGGCATAATGAAAGAGATATTCAAAGGTTGTGGGTTTGAGTCCCACCAGAGTCGCTAGCCAATGTTTCTAGCTCCCTGTCATTTCAGAATATTTTGAATGAAAACCTGAAATATCTTTTCAGATTGGGCTGTATCGAACCCGAGATTAAATGAATGGTCAAGCTTTCTTGCAGTCTCTGTGGCGCAATAGGCTAGCGCGCTCGGCTGTTAACCGAGAGGATGGTGGTTCGAGCCCACCCAGGGACGAGACAATGGGAGTTTTCCAGCATAATTGTGGCAGTCTAGAACCCTACACTGACAGAAATGCACTCATAGAATACTGGAATCTATCTCGGTTAATAAAGTCATCAGTTCAAATCATTAAGCTACATGGCTCAGTGAGTTTAATCGATCTTCACCTTTCACTCTCCAAATAAAACCAATCTTTTTTCCAAAGCTTGTGCTTTGACTTAGATTATTAAATTACCTGTCTAGCAAACAGGATATCCTGTCTTTAACTCCCAGCAGTGTCTGAGAGCCTCTCATTTTGTCCTACAATATTATCAGGAGTATAGGTAATTTCGAACCCAAATCCCTTATTTCCAACCAAAATATTTGAATGAAGCAAGGCTCCACCCACTGACCTTTGAGGGTGGGGCTCTGTGGCGCAATGGATAGCGCATTGGACTTCTAGGCGTGTTGAAAGAGATATTCAAAGGTTGTGGGTTCGAGTCCCACCAGAGTCGCTAGGCAATGTTTCTAGCCCCCTGTCATTTCAGAATATTTCGAATGAAAACCTGAAATATTTTTTCAGATTGGGCTGTATCGAACCCGATATTAATAGAAAGATCAAGGTTACTTTCAGTCTCTGTGGCGCAATAGGCTAGCGCGCTCTGCTGTCAACCGAGAGGATGGTGGTTCGAGCCCACCCAGCGACGAGACATTGGGAGTTTTCCATTCATAGCCAAATTGTGGCAGTCTAGAACCCTACACTGACAGAACTGCACTCATAGAATGACTGGGATGAATCTCGGTTAATAAAGTCATCAAACATGAAATATTTTTTCAGATTGAGCTGTATCGAACCCGAGATTAAATGAATGATCAAGGTTAATTATAGTCTAGGCATAATGAAAGAGATATTCAAAGGTTGTGGGTTTGAGTCCCACCAGAGTCGCTAGCCAATGTTTCTAGCTCCCTGTCATTTCAGAATATTTTGAATGAAAACCTGAAATATCTTTTCAGATTGGGCTGTATCGAACCCGAGATTAAATGAATGGTCAAGTTTTCTTGCAGTCTCTGTGGCGCAATATGCTAGCGCGCTCGGCTGTTAACCGAGAGGATGGTGGTTTGAGCCCACCCAGGGACGAGACAATGGGAGTTTTCCATTCATAGCCAAATTGTGGCAGTCTAGAACCCTACACCCTACAAGTCATCAGTTCTACTCTTCACCTTTTACTCTCCAAATAAAACCAAACTGTTTCCCAAAGCTGGTGCTGTGACTTAGATTGTTAAATTACCTGTCTAGCAAACAGGAAATCCTGTCTTTAACTACAAACAGCAGTGCCTGAGAGCCTCTCATTTTGTCTTACAATATTATCAGGCGTATAGGTAATTTCGAACCCAAATCCCTTATTTCCAACCAAAATATTTGAATGAAGCGAGGCTCCACCCACTGACCTTTGAGGGTGGGGCTCTGTGGCGCCTGCTGTGACTTCTCTGTCGAGGTTGGGCCGCCAATCCCTGTCCCCGTTTGCCTGAGATGTCTTAGAAAAAGGACCAAACAAATCTCTCGCGCCTCTGACAAAACGGCCAATCTCGGCGGCGCGATCGTTGTTTCCCTGGACTTTACTGGAAAACGGACCAGCTGCGGGATTACCAGCAATCAGAATCAACAGACACTCACTCTGACAGCCAGCCATTCTTCCGCGTTCTTGGACGCAGAAGCCAGCCAAGGAATAAATACAAAATAACGTTTGATTTTGATAGATTTTGACACTTTGTCACTTGTCAGCTTGTTCTTTTGTCATTCTATGGTCTAGTTGCTGTGGCTGTTAATGTGACCCTATTTGGAAATCATTTAGCTGTTCATTGCAACGAGGAAATGTTTGGCTATTTACCTTTCTCATTTTGTTGTCATGGCCTGCTTTATGTGATGCACCGGACTCCTTCCAAAATACACAGACTGTGTGGGCATCATTTTAATATCCAATTTGATTGACTGATCAATGATCATTATGTTACATGCTTGCTTTGATTATTTATGGACCGCTGGTCCGCTGCTGCTGCTGCATGCATCTTTGCAAAAAAAAGAAGAAAAAAAAAGAAAAGAAAGACACTGGTTTTGGTTACACCCCGCACATCACCCCTGGAATTAATAATCCCTGCTGCATAGCTAAACTCAAATTATTGTATTTGTGTAGTCTATTTGAGAAGCATGAACACTTTATTTATAGCATTCTAATAAAACCGCAGGTGGGGTTTCCTTGCGCAAATTTGGGTCGGCTGTCTTCGCACGATTAAATAATGAATTAATGCTTGTTTCTCCCTTCAATTCAATTATAAATAAAATCAAACCAACCACTCATTCAGTTAATACTAATACCTAGTCCTAGAATACCTATATAATTAGCAGAAGTGATAGAGTGTCAGTTCATTGTGTCAATTCTGTAAATAAGATGAGTCTATTCAAATAAATGATTTGTGTGGCATGCCATTTTGCTCCATCAGTTTCATTCATTAATTGCACAGCAAATAAAGCCTAAATAAAGACCTGATTACTAACGGGACACAGACATTGTCATGCTGGGATTTCCAAAGAATGAGAAGACCTTTTTTATAGCTTAAACCAAACCATTGTTGAATCAAACGGTGGAGTCTTTCTTTTTCTCCGTGATCGTGCGCGATGCGCGGTGCGCCACACCAAAAAAACAGAGTTGCAAGATACCAACGCATTGCGTCATGGCCTGTCGACAGTTTATACATCTGTTATTTTGGACACATGGAGAGATTGGAGACGGCAGCGCATCAACCCGACATTTCATTGAATGACTCCAGAACGCAAGTAGTGTTGATCGCCCCATAGCTGCTTCAGTTCCCAGACCCTGGTCATTTCTCAAGCAATTGCTCTTATTCAAATTTGTATTTATTCTGTGAACTCTCTATTTATTTTTTGTATGACATGTGATAGTATATCTCCCTTTATATTTATGCTATCAATCAAAAATCACGCCTGTGGCTGTGGCGCTCTGGCGCGCCATGGACATATCCTATAGGCTACCCGTTGTCTTTATAAAGAAATATAGCCTATAACCCCGATTGTAATAACAGTGGTCAGTAGGCCTACATGCAGGCTATAGTTTTGTCTGTTAAATTATGTTTTATTTCAAGACTATAACAAGCTACAGTAGGCTATATGGGTCCAGTGTAGGCTATAGGCCTATATTATGCCTCCTCCTTGCGTCATTTCACCCGACCGCATAGCCTATCCATACATGATTATGTATTCATATTGTTTTAAAACAAGCGAACACATTTAAGAAATTACATATAAAAAGAATAAGAAGAGGCCTCGTGAAAATATCCAATCTACAAGCTCACGGCAAGTGAAGAGCGTTGTGAGCTTGTAGATCTGCTGTTTTCACGAGTTCCCGGCAGGGAAAACTTCTAATCAATTTGTGTCGGATATAAATTGCGTCTGCTATCACGGTAATTGGACAATATTTAGGTGGTTGTCAGAAAGAAACATTCATGCACGCACTGTGGCGCACGCACTGTAAGTCACCCAGATAAATCTCTCGTTCTTTTGATTGATTACTTTATTAGCAGTTTGCATATTAAAATCACAGGGACAGGGCAGTAACATTACTTCAGATAGTAACATGTCATGTTAATGTTAATGCATTATGGTTACGTTATGGTATAGGCTACAAAGGCTCTGTCTGGATTCGATCTTGTTGACTTGTTATCCAGTGTGTGTGTGGTTTACTCTGATTGGCGGATCGTTTCATTTTCTGTTGCCGCAACCTCGACAAACACGCGATGGCCTTGGCGCAATGGATAGCGCATTGGACTTCTAGGCATGTTGAAAGAGATATTCAAAGGTTGTGGGTTCGAGTCCCACCAGAGTCGCTAGGAAATGTTTCTAGCCCCCTGTCATTTCAGAATATTTCGAATGAAAACCTGAAATATTTTTTCAGATTGAGCTGTATCGAACCCGAGATTAAATGAATGATCAAGGTTAATTATAGTCTAGGCATAATGAAAGAGATATTCAAAGGTTGTGGGTTTGAGTCCCACCAGAGTCGCTAGCCAATGTTTCTAGCTCCCTGTCATTTCAGAATATTTTGAATGAAAACCTGAAATATCTTTTCAGATTGGGCTGTATCGAACCCGAGATTAAATGAATGGTCAAGATTTCTTGCAGTCTCTGTGGCGCAATATGCTGGCGCGCTCGGCTGTTAACCGAGAGGATGGTGGTTTGAGCCCACCCAGGGACGAGACAATGGGAGTTTTCCATTCATAGCCAAATTGTGGCAGTCTAGAACCCTACACCCTACAAGTCATCAGTTCTACTCTTCACCTTTTACTCTCCAAATAAAACCAAACTGTTTCCCAAAGCTGGTGCTGTGACTTAGATTGTTAAATTACCTGTCTAGCAAACAGGAAATCCTGTCTTTAACTACAAACAGCAGTGCCTGAGAGCCTCTCATTTTGTCTTACAATATTATCAGGCGTATAGGTAATTTCGAACCCAAATCCCTTATTTCCAACCAAAATATTTGAATGAAGCGAGGGTCCACCCACTGACCTTTGAGGGTGGGGCTCTGTGGCACAATGGATAGCGCATTGGACTTCTAGGAGTGTTGAAAGAGATATTGAAAGGTTGTGGGTTCGAGTCCCACTAGATTCGCTAGCCAATGTTTCTAGCTCCCTGTCATTTCAGAATATTTCGAATGAAAACCTGAAATATTTTTTCAGATTGGGCTGTATCGAACCTGAGTCTCTGTGGCGCAATAGGCTAGCGCGCTCGGCTGTTAACCGAGAGGATGGTGGTTTGAGCCCACCCAGGGACGAGACAATGGGAGTTTTCCAGCATAATTGTGGCAGTCTAGAACCCTACACTGACAGAAATGCACTCATAGAATACTGGAATCTATCTCGGTTAATACAGTTATCAGTTCAAATCATTAAGCTACATGGCTCAGTGAGTTTAATCGATCTTCACCTTTCACTCTCCAAATAAAACCAATCTGTTTCCCAAAGCTTGTGCTTTGACTTAGATTGTTAAATTACCTCTCTAGCAAACAGGATATCCTGTCTTTAACTCCCAGCAGTGCCTGAGAGCCTCTCATTTTGTCTTACAATATTATCAGGCATATAGGTAATTTCGAAACCAAATCCCTTATTTCCAACCAAAATATTTGAATGAAGCGAAGCTCCACCCACTGACCTTTGAGGGTGGGGCTCTGTGGCGCAATGGATAGCGCATTGGACTTCTAGGCATGTTGAAAGAGATATTCAAAGGTTGTGGGTTCGAGTCCCACCAGAGTCGCTAGCCAATGTTTCTAGACCCCTGTCATTTCAGAATATTTCGAATGAAAACCTGAAATATTTTTTCAGATTGACCTGTATCGAAACCGAGATTAAATGAATGATCAAGGTTAATTATAGTCTAGGCATAATGAAAGAGATATTCAAAGGTTGTGGGTTTGAGTCCCACCAGAGTCGCTAGCCAATGTTTCTAGCTCCCTGTCATTTCAGAATATTTTGAATGAAAACCTGAAATATCTTTTCAGATTGGGCTGTATCGAACCCGAGATTAAATGAATGGTCAAGATTTCTTGCAGTCTCTGTGGCGCAATAGGCTAGCGCGCTCGGCTGTTAACCGAGTGGATGGTGGTTCGAGCCCACCCAGGGACGAGACAATGGGAGTTTTCCAGCATAATTGTGGCAGTCTAGAACCCTACACTGACAGAAATGCACTCATAGAATACTGGAATCTATCTCGGTTAATAAAGTCATCAGTTCAAATCATTAAGCTACATGGCTCAGTGAGTTTAATCGATCTTCACCTTTCACTCTCCAAATAAAACCAATCTGTTTTCCAAAGCTTGTGCTTTGACTTAGATTATTAAATTACCTGTCTAGCAAACAGGATATCCTGTCTTTAACTCCCAGCAGTGTCTGAGAGCCTCTCATTTTGTCCTACAATATTATCAGGAGTATAGGTAATTTCGAACCCAAATCCCTTATTTCCAACCAAAATATTTGAATGAAGCGAGGCTCCACCCACTGACCTTTGAGGGTGGTGCTCTGTGGCGCAATGGATAGCGCATTGGACTTCTAGGCGTGTTGAAAGAGATATTCAAAGGTTGTGGGTTCGAGTCCCACCAGAGTCGCTAGGCAATGTTTCTAGCCCCCTGTCATTTCAGAATATTTCGAATGAAAACCTGAAATATTTTTTCAGATTGAGCTGTATCGAACCCGAGATTAAATGAATGATCAAGGTTAATTATAGTCTAGGCATAATGAAAGAGATATTCAAAGGTTGTGGGTTCGAGTCCCACCAGAGTCGCTAGCCAATGTTTCTAGCCCCCTGTCCTTTCAGAATATTGCGAATGAAAACCTGAAATATTTTTTTCAGATTGGGCTGTATCGAACCCGAGATTAAATGAATGGTCAAGATTTCTTGCAGTCTCTGTGGCGCAATAGGCTAGCGCGCTCGGCTGTTAACCGAGAGGATGGTGGTTTGAGCCCACCCAGGGATGAGACAATGGGAGTTTTCCATTCATAGCCAAATTGTGGCAGTCTAGAACCCTACACCCTACAAGTCATCAGTTCTACTCTTCACCTTTTACTCTCCAAATAAAACCAAACTGTTTCCCAAAGCTGGTGCTGTGACTTAGATTGTTAAATTACCTGTCTAGCAAACAGGAAATCCTGTCATTAACTACAAACAGCAGTGCCTGAGAGCCTCTCATTTTGTCTTACAATATTATCAGGCGTATAGGTAATTTCGAACCCAAATCCCTTATTTCCAACCAAAATATTTGAATGAAGCGAGGGTCCACCCACTGACCTTTGAGGGTGGGGCTCTGTGGCACAATGGATAGCGCATTGGACTTCTAGGAGTGTTGAAAGAGATATTGAAAGGTTGTGGGTTCGAGTCCCACTAGATTCGCTAGCCAATGTTTCTAGCTCCCTGTCATTTCTGAATATTTCGAATGAAAACCTGAAATATTTTTTCAGATTGGGCTGTATCGAACCCGAGTCTCTGTGGCGCAATAGGCTAGCGCGCTCGGCTGTTAACCGAGAGGATGGTGGTTTGAGCCCACCCAGGGACGAGACAATGGGAGTTTTCCAGCATAATTGTGGCAGTCTAGAACCCTACACTGACAGAAATGCACTCATAGAATACTGGAATCTATCTCGGTTAATACAGTCATCAGTTCAAATCATTAAGCTACATGGCTCAGTGAGTTTAATCGATCTTCACCTTTCACTCTCCAAATAAAACCAATCTGTTTCCCAAAGCTTGTGCTTTGACTTAGATTATTAAATTACCTGTCTAGCAAACAGGATATCCTGTCTTTAACTCCCAGCAGTGTCTGAGAGCCTCTCATTTTGTCCTACAATATTATCAGGAGTATAGGTAATTTCGAACCCAAATCCCTTATTTCCAACCAAAATATTTGAATGAAGCGAGGCTCCACCCACTGACCTTTGAGGGTGGGGCTCTGTGGCGCAATGGATAGCGCATTGGACTTCTAGGCGTGTTGAAAGAGATATTCAAAGGTTGTGGGTTCGAGTCCCACTAGAGTCACTAACCAATTTTTCTAGCTCCCTGTCATTTCAGAATATTTCGAATGAAAACCTGAAATATTGTTTCAGATTGGGCTGTATCGAACCTGATATTAAATGAATAATCAAGGGTTCTTTCAGTCTCTGTGGCACAATAGGCTAGCGCGCTCGGCTGTTAACCGAGAGGATGGTGGTTCAAGCCCACCCAGGGACGAGACATTGGGAGTTTTCCATTCATAGCCAAATTGTGGCAGTCCAGAACCCTACCCTGACTGAACTGCACTCATAGAATAATTGGGATGAATCTCGATTAATAAAGTCATCAGTTCTACTCTTCACCTTTTACTCTCCAAATAAAACCAAACTGTTTCCCAAAGCTGGTGCTGTGACTTAAATTGTTAAATTACCTGTCTAGCAAACAGGATATCCTGTCTTTAACTCCCAGCAGTGCCTGAGAGCCTCTCATTTTGTCCTACAATGTTATCAGGCGTATAGGTAATTTCGAACCCAAATCCCTTATTTCCAACCAAAATATTTGAATGAAGCAAGGCTCCACCCACTGACCTTTGAGGGTGGGGCTCTGTGGCGCCTGTTGTGACTTCTCTGTCGAGGTTGGGCCGCCAATCGCTGTCCCCGTTTCCCTGAAATGTCTTAGAAAAAGGACCAAACAAATCTCTCGCGCCTCTGACAAAACGGCCAATCTCGGCGGCGCGATCGTTGTTTCCCTGGACTTTACTGGAAAACGGACCAGCTGCGGGATTACCAGCAATCAAGCAAGCCCCTCCACCTCCAGAATCAACAGACACTCAGCCATTCTTCCGCGTTCCTGCGGACGCAGAAGCCAGCCAAGGAATAAATACAAAATAACGTTTGATTTGGATAGATTTTGACACTTTGTCAGCTTGTTCTTTTGTCATTCTATGGTCTAGTTGCTGTGGCTGTTAATGTGACCCTATTTGGAAATCATTTAGCTGTTCATTGCAACGAGGAAATGTTTGGCTATTTACCTTTCTCATTTTGTTGTCATGGCCTGCTGTATGTGATGCACCGGACTCCTTCCAAAATACACAGACTGTGTGGGCATTATTTTAATATCCAATTTGATTGACTGATCATCATTATGTTACATGCTTGCTTTGATTATTTATGGACCGCTGGTCCGCTGCTGCTGCTGCTGCATGCATCTTTGCAAAAAAAAAAAAGAAAAAAGAAAAGAAAGACACTGGTTTTGGTTACACCCCGCACATCACCCCTGGAATTAATAATCCCTGCTGCATAGCTAAACTCAAATTATTGTATTTGTGTAGTCTATTTGAGAAGCATGAGCACTTTATTTATAGCATTCTAATAAAACCGCAGGTGGGGTTTCCTTCAAATTTGGGTCGGCTGTCTTCGCACGATTAAATAATGAATTAATGCTTGTTTCTGCCTTCAATTCAATTATAAATAAAATCAAACCAACCACTCATTCAGTTAATACTAATACCTAGTCCTAGAATACCTATATAATTAGCAGAAGTGATAGAGTGTCAGTTCATTGTGTCAATTCTGTAAATAAGATGAGTCTATTCAAATAAATGATTTGTGTGGCATGCCATTTTGCTCCATCAGTTTCATTCATTAATTGCACAGCAAATAAAGACCTGATTACTAACGGGACACGGTCATTGTCATGCTGGGATTTCCAAAGAATGAGAAGACCTTTTTTATAGCTTAAACCAAACCATTGTTGAATCAAACGGTGGAGTCTTTCTTTTTCTCCGTGATCGTGCGCGATGCGCGGTGCGCCACACCAAAAAAACAGAGTTGCAAGATACCAACGCATTGCGTCATGGCCTGTCGACAGTTTATACATCTGTTATTTTGGACACATGGAGAGATTGGAGACGGCAGCGCATCAACCCGACATTTCATTGAATGACTCCAGAACGCAAGTAGGCTAGATTACGGTTAATATCTATAGAATAAGGCTACAAAACACTTAATAGACTAATTGATTTATTTCTGAGCTAGTAAAACACTTCATAGGTGTTTCCTGAATCTAAAGAACAATCAATGACAACAGCTTCTAACAGAAATAGTGTTTTTATTGGTATAATACAACGCACCAAATGCAAATGATCACGCCATGGTTTAACCATATCATAATAAATAGCCAAACATTTCATTATGAAATGTAACAGTATAGGCCTATTTAAACCAAACAAAATATAGTCTGACAAGCTAGTATAGAGTAAAGCCGGGTGGAGGATAATGTTGATCGCCCCATAGCTGCTTCAGTTCCCAGACCCTGGTAATTTCTCAAGCAATTGCTCTTATTCAAATTTGTATTTATTCTGTGAACTCTCTATTTATTTTTTGTATGACATGTGATAGTTTATCTCCCTTTCTATTTATGCTATCAATCAAAAATCACGCCTGTGGCTGTGGCGCTCTGGCGCGCCATGGACATATATAGGCTACCCGTTGTCTTTATAAAGAAATATAGCCTATAACCCCGATTGTAATAACAGTGGTCAGTAGGCCTACATGCAGGCTATAGTTTTGTCTGTTAAATTATGTTTTATTTCAAGACTATAACAAGCTACAGTAGGCTATATGGGTCCAGTGTATAGGCCTATATTATGCCTCCTCCTTGCGTCATTTCACCCGACCGCATAGCCTATCCATACATGATTATGTATTCATATTGTTTTAAAACAAGCGAACACATTTAAGAAATTACATATAAAAAGAATAAGAAGAGGCCTCGTGAAAATATCCAATCTACAAGCTCACAGCAAGTGAAGAGCGTTGTGAGCTTGTAGATCTGCTGTTTTCACTAGTTGAGTTCCCGGCAGGGAAAACTTCTAATCAATTTGTGTCGGATATAAATTGCGTCTGCTATCACGGTAATTGGACAATATTTAGGTGGTTGGCAGAAAGAAACATTCATGCACGCACCGTGGCGCACGCACTGTAAGTCACCCAGATAAATCTCTCGTTCTTTTGATTGATTACTTTATTAGCAGTTTGCATATTAAAATCACAGGGACAGGGCAGTAACATTACTTCAGATAGTAACATGTCATGTTAATGTTAATGCATTATGGTTACGTTATGGTATAGGCTACAAAGGCTCTGTCTGGATTCGATCTTGTTGACTTGTTATCCAGTGTGTGTGCGGTTTACTCTGATTGGCGGATCGTTTCATTTTCTGTTGCCGCAACCTCGACAAACACGCGATGGCCTTGGCGCAATGGATAGCGCATTGGACTTCTAGGCGTGTTGAAAGAGATATTCAAAGGTTGTGGGTTCGAGTCCCACCAGAGTCGCTAGCCAATGTTTCTAGCCCCCTGTCCTTTCAGAATATTTCGAATGAAAACCTGAAATATTTTTTTCAGATTGGGCTGTATCGAACCCGAGATTAAATGAATGGTCAAGATTTCTTGCAGTCTCTGTGGCGCAATAGGCTAGCGCGCTCGGCTGTTAACCGAGAGGATGGTGGTTCGAGCCCACCCAGGGACGAGACACTAGCTGTGTATACATGACAGCCTCATTCCAATCTGATCTAAATAAACCTGATTGAAGGTATTGGATCAAGTGTATACATGGGGTGAGATCAATCCGATCTGGTGTTTACATGTGCCCACTTTTAAATCGTGTTGTGACGCAAATGATTAAATAGATCGCATTTCCCTGTATCCATTAATAATAATAGTAATAATAATGGAGCCTAAGCAAATACACAGCCCCACCAAAGTGAAAAAATAAGCTGCAATGCTCTTTTAATTAGATTATTGGGGATGTGCGTTGTTCTGTATGTATTAGGCCTATATTATCATTATAATCATCATCACGTCACAATCCATATTTGCTCCCGACGGCCCATAGAACATATGGCTTCATGGACAAGTGCATTCACGATAATAAACAAAAAGTCTGTAATACTTTTAAAATTGACTCTCTTAGCTATATCCACTTACCCCAGGCCCCTTTAAATATTATTTATCTGATGAAGAATATAGGATGTTTTGCTGGTGGTTTCTTAGGCTATTTATGATCGCAAGAAGACAATTAGTTAGTGGCCAGATCAATCTGACCTGGGCAAAGACGCACAGGAGGATAGATGAACGAGGACGTAGCGTCCAGTCGCGCTAGAATATCTTTCTCTCACCGAACTACTGGAGTTCTGTTTCGTGTGTGCTGTGTTTAGGCTGACCTAGGATCAGGTCTGTTAGCCGTGAGGCCGCGAGATGAATGAATGGCTGTGTAAGTGAGATGATAATGCTGGTCTAGGATCAGTTTAACGTGATGCGTAGCCTGCTGCCAGGATTTGAGACGCGTTGTGAGCTTGTAGATCGGCTATTTGTTGATGAAGGCACCCGCGACCGCGTACAAGTTAAACATGTCAAACAAACCGAAAATGACTTACCTCTGTAGTTAGAAAGTAGCCTAGCCTATAAGTATTCCTTTATCCCTGACTTTTGTTTCGATCTTAATATTATAGATTCCTTGGCAGCCTTCTTCTGCCTGTCAATCAGTTAACAGCACGCTGCACGTAGCCTACGGCCAAGTATCCCAAAGAGGATTTTAATAATGATTAAATGGTCGGGTCTCTCGGAACCTTGGAAATAAAAGGATTTCGGGACAACATGTCACAGGTTTCGGTCTGTAAAAAAAGAATGAACGTCGGAACGGGACGGAATCGGACGAGACCGTTACGGGGCCACTCAGGTTTGGTTTTGTAATTTGATTATTGTTTCATAACAGGTTGGAATCGGTCAAAATGTAACGGTCCATTTAGTTTTCGGGACCATTTTTTGGACCTGTGAAGGCAGGCTACACAGATAGTCTGCACATTTATAGATTGATTAAATAATGCGTTTATAAACTAAATAGATGTGGTGAAACATCACAAAAAGTGCCACAATAAATGGCCAGGAAGCCTGCGCTGAAAGAACATGTCACATTCTAATCGGGTTAGGTGTTTACATGGAAGGATTTTCCTTTTGATCGGGTCGTAAAAAAGTCTAGACCACCCCTCTGCATCCGATCAGAATTTAAATCGTGTTGGTTTTGATCGGGTTTATTTAGGTGTATACATGCAGAATTAGATCGGGTTTATCTAAAATCTTGTTTTTAATACGATTAGATGCGTGCATGAAACGGGGCTAAAGGGAGTTTTCCAGCATAATTGTGGCAGTCTAGAACCCTACACTGACAGAAATGCACTCATAGAATACTGGAATCTATCTCGGTTAATAAAGTCATCAGTTCAAATCATTAAGCTACATGGCTCAGTGAGTTTAATCGATCTTCACCTTTCACTCTCCAAATAAAACCAATCTGTTTTCCAAAGCTTGTGCTTTGACTTAGATTATTAAATTACCTGTCTAGCAAACAGGATATCCTGTCTTTAACTCCCAGCAGTGTCTGAGAGCCTCTCATTTTGTCCTACAATATTATCAGGAGTATAGGTAATTTCGAACCCAAATCCCTTATTTCCAACCAAAATATTTGAATGAAGCGAGGCTCCACCCACTGACCTTTGAGGGTGGGGCTCTGTGGCGCAATGGATAGCGCATTGGACTTCTAGGCGTATTGAAAGAGATATTCAAAGGTTGTGGGTTCGAGTCCCACCAGAGTCGCTAGGCAATGTTTCTAGCCCCCTGTCATTTCAGAATATTTCGAATGAAAACCTGAAATATTTTTTCAGATTGAGCTGTATCTAACCCAAGATTAAATGAATGATCAAGGTTAATTATAGTCTAGGCATAATGAAAGAGATATTCAAAGGTTGTGGGTTCGAGTCCCACCAGAGTCGCTAGCCAATGTTTCTAGCTCCCTGTCATTTCAGAATATTTCGAATGAAAACCTGAAATATCTTTTCAGATTGGGCTGTATCGAACCCGATATTAATAGAAAGATCAAGGTTACTTTCAGTCTCTGTGGCGCAATAGGCTAGCGCGCTCGGCTGTCAACCGAGAGGATGGTGGTTCGAGCCCACCCAGCGACGAGACATTGGGAGTTTTCCATTCATAGCCAAATTGTGGCAGTCTAGAACCCTACACTGACAGAACTGCACTCATAGAATGACTGGGATGAATCTCGGTTAATAAAGTCATCAGTTCTTCTCTTCACCTTTTACTCTCCAAATAAAACCAAACTGTTTCCCAAAGCTGGTGCTGTGACTTAGATTGTTAAATTACCTCTCTAGCAAACAGGATATCCTGTCTTTAACTCCCAGCAGTGCCTGAGAGCCTCTCATTTTGTCTTACAATATTATCAGGCGTATAGGTAATTTCGAAACCAAATCCCTTATTTCCAACCAAAATATTTGAATGAAGCGAGGCTCCACCCACTGACCTTTGAGGGTGGGGCTCTGTGGCGCTACCCGGCGAGCGCTCGCCTACCTCGCTTCCTCCTTTACTGGCCAACCGCGGGGCTCCTCGCGTCCAAATAAAAAGAGAGCGAGTTCAATTGTCGCCAATGGAAGATCTCCCCCGCGGTGGTTTCTTTCCAATCGGAACGCCTCCCGTCGCACGTCCATGTGTCTGCCAATAAAATCGCCGGACTCCTTTTTCATTTCTCCTCCCCTCCCCTCCCTCCCCGACCAAAACACACCGTCCCTTGCGGGATTCCAACCAATCACGCGCCGTCTTTTCGGGTTGCTGTTCCGGTCTGGGGCCAGAGCGGATATGGAAACGCTACTTGCTTTAATGTGGGCTTACACATTACCGGATACAGTAGGCGGGCTCTAGAAAGCATCTGAGCACAGAGCAGCAAATAGAAACCACACGGGAGGGCTATGAACAGCTGTAGAGTGAAGTGAGCCACATTCTCTGTAATGCAGCGTCCGACGTTGTCACGTTTAAAAACAAACAATTGTCACTTAGAGACCTTTGGATGCAATGGACACTTGGACACTGGCTTTGTTATCCTAACACTCAAGGTAAGTTTCGTGACTTCTACAAATTACTATGGTAATGGTCTGGTCATCTGCATGAAATGCATAATATGCATTACCATACATACAATAACATTCTTCAAGTAGGCAATAGGCATGGTGATGGTGTCTGCTACTGTCTTTCATTTGATCCATGGCTGGCCAATACTATCTAGTTAATGCTTTATTTGTAAAGACATTTTAATAGATCCTTTGGATTACATAGCTAAGTTACTGTCCTGCTATTGCAATATTAGGCTATTATTATATGTATATATATTTTTTAAGGTATTGTCAGTGTCATTGAAACATTAAGATAAGGAGTCATATAGTATGTTAATGAAAGTGAAAAGGAGAAAACTACATTTGGCTCATCAACAAAGCATAACAAACAAATTAGTGGTTTATAGATCTATGTGTTTCTCTTATACATTTAGTACAAAAGGACCCACATGTAAACACGCCATTGTGCTTTCTTGGGTTTAAATCCTATTAGTAGACCTTGTATCTGATTCTGAACTGTACTGTGCTTTTCCTTTGTGAACTGCTAACAAAGTAACTATTCAATCAAAACCATAAAGACACTCAGAGTTAAGGGTCTGTGCAAATAAAACATTTGAGAACCAGTATATCAGTGTCATACATAAACCTGTATGGAGACTTGACATTCTGTAATTGGATCTTATGATCAAAATAAGAACATTATAATAGTGTGTAAATCTGTGCCACATACAAATGTCTGTGTACAGACATAGATGGCCCCTGCATGATGGCTGCTAAAAAAAGATAACGCCATGGTGGGATCTGATGTGCGATGGGCATACTGTATTATCACATAGGCAAACATAAACTGTCACCTGTGTGACACTGAATTTGTATTGATTATACATATTTCTCTCTATTTCTCCTTTGCTGTCTCCCAGAACTCAGCTGTTCTCTCTGCACCTCTTCACCAAAGGCGAAGCGCCTCCACGGCCAGATTCAACAAGCGGACAGTGCAGGCAAATTCATGCAGAAAGTGGCCAGTTCAGAACACAGGAAACAGGACATAATACTGTACACTGCCCAAAAATACAGACACCATATCAAAAGAGGAGTGGCTAGCAGACAACAAAAAATAAATGAGCAGATGTTTGCCTCTCCCTTACTTAAATTTGTGATGTAGTTGAGACTTGTTTTATTATTCTTGTGCAAAGTGTGATGCCACCAGAGCCATCAACATATTGTCGCTGTCGGGCAGAAACCATGTCCCATTCCTTTTATTTTATTGTAAACGAATGCCCTACTTTATCATACACGAGTGTTGCATAAAAGTAGTGAAAATAGCAGATCTACAAGCCCACATCAAAGTGTTGTCAGCTTGTAGATCGTCTATTTTCACCATGTTAGCAGATCTATAGGCCCACAAGATGCCATGACGTGTCAGCTTGTAGATCAGTTATTGTCACTGTTTTAGATACTTTTTAAATAGTGATAAGAAATAAGTGATAAGTAACGTTTTGGACATACAGGGTTTCCACCCAAGAGTGATGATGTATTCATATATATTTGTTGTCACCATGTTTATGTTGTATGTGGGATTAATACCCTGTTGTATTTGAATCTTTTAGATTAAAATTATATTTACCTTTCATGCAGTTGCATTTTTTTACTTAATGAAATATGTTATGCTTTTACCTCAATGGTTGACTTTGTTGATCCCCATTGGAAATAAGTCCAGATATCATAATATTGCTGATGTTTGTTTGTTGTAACTCATACAGAGTAAGATTTTAAAAGAAATGTCAGCAGCATTAGTTAGAATGAATGAAATACAAGGTACTTCTAAGTGAATTTGTTCCAAACCAAGATGAAATAAATACTGATCTGCATTTGCAGTGGATCTCTGAATAAGAGAAAATAATTATTATGTTATATAATTATATAAAATAATAATAATTATAAGTATAACAATACATAAAATGTACAGTGAATATATAAATGCATATATATACTGTGTACATCTATCACCAGTGAATATAAATATAGATGTGCAATACATCTATGAATGAAGTACAGTCTCACAAGGGTTATACTTAACAGGCATCTGTCAATATGTGCCAATGTACCGTAGGCCTACATGTTATATTGTAGTAATACAATAGTACAAATAGGTTAGATGATGGTGAGAAAATTGATTTTGAGGTCCATTTAGAGATGGTTAAAACAATGAGGACGTTTCTTTCATTCATTGAGTTTTATTTTTGCATGGCGTAGGTGGGAATCGAACACCTGACCCGGCGTAGGTGGGAATCAAACCCACGACCTTCGGATCCTCAGCAACCATACCTAAAATCGACAAAAGTCACAATTTTCATGAATCTATCATATATACTCATAAACCACTTGGACAGATCACTGGGGAGATGCACAAGAAGACTGGCCTGTTGCATTTTTCATCCCTTCCACGCTCGTTTTCTCTTTCTTTCTCTCTTTCTCCTCTTTTTTCCTTCTTCCCCCTTCTCCCCCTCTCCCCTTCCATTTTTTCCCCCTTCCCCCCCTAGGTAGGCAATTGTTCCCCAGCCCTGGCGCAATGGATAGTGCATTGGACTTCTAGGCATGTTGAAAGAGATATTCAAAGGTTGTGGGTTCGAGTCCCACCAGAGTCGCTAGGCAATGTTTCTAGCCCCCTGTCATTTCAGAATATTTCGAATGAAAACCTGAAATATCTTTTCAGATTTGGCTGTATCGAACCCGAGATTAAATGAATGGTCAGGATTTCTTGCAGTCTCTGTGGCGCAATAGGCTAGCGCGCTCGGCTGTTAACCGAGAGGATGGTGGTTCGAGCCCACCCAGGGACGTGACAATGGGAGTTTTCCAGCATAATTGTGGCAGTCTAGAACCCTACACTGACAGAAATGCACTCATAGAATACTGGAATCTATCTCGGTTAATAAAGTCATCAGTCCAAATCATTAAGCTACATGGCTCAGTGAGTTTAATCCATCTTCACCTTTCACTCTCCAAATAAAACCAATCTGTTTTCCAAAGCTTGTGCTTTGACTTAGATTATTACATTTCCTGTCTAGCAAACAGGATATCCTGTCTTTAACTCCCAGCAGTGTCTGAGAGCCTCTCATTTTGTCCTACAATATTATCAGGAGTATAGGTAATTTCGAACCCAAATCCCTTATTTCCAACCAAAATATTTGAATGAAGCGAGGCTCCACCCACTGACATTTGAGGGTGGGGCTCTGTGGCGCAATGGATAGCGCATTGGACTTTTAGGCGTGTTGAAAGAGATATTCAAAGGTTGTGGGTTCGAGTCCCACCAGAGTCGCTAGGCAATGTTTCTAGCCCCCTGTCATTTCAGAATATTTCAAATGAAAACCTGAAATATTTTTTTTCAGATTGGGCTGTATCGAACCCGAGATTAAATGAATGATCAAGGTTAATTATAGTCTACTAGGCATGTTGAAAGAGATATTCAAAGGTTGTGGGTTCGAGTCCCACCAGAGTCGCTAGCCAATGTTTCTAGCCCTCTGTCCTTTCAGAATATTTCGAATGAAAACCTGAAATATTTTTTTCAGATTGGGCTGTATCGAACCCGAGATTAAATGAATGGTCAAGATTTCTTGCAGTCTCTGTGGCACAATAGGCTAGCGCGCTCGGCTGTTAACCGAGAGGATGGTGGTTTGAGCCCACCCAGGGACGAGACAATGGGAGTTTTCCAGCATAATTGTGGCACTCTAGAACCCTACACTGACAGAAATGCACTCATAGAATACTGGAATCTATCTCGGTTAATAAAGTCATCAGTTCAAATCATTAAGCTACATGGCTCAGTGAGTTTAATCGATCTTCACCTTTCACTCTCCAAATAAAACCAAACTGTTTCCCAAAGCTTGTGCTTTGACTTAGATTATTAAATTACCTGTCTAGCAAACAGGATATCCTGTCTTTAACTCCCAGCAGTGCCTGAGAGCCTCTCATTTTGTCCTACAATATTATCAGGCGTATAGGTAATTTTCGAACCCAAATCCCTTATTTCCAACCAAAATATTTGAATGAAGCGAGGCTCCACCCACTGACCTTTGAGGGTGGGGCTCTGTGGCGCAATGGATAGTGCATTGGACTTCTAGGAATGTTCAGAGAGATATTCAAAGCTTCACCAGAGTCGCTAGGCAATGTTTCTAGCTCCCTGTCATTTCAGAATATTACGAATGAAAACCTGAAATATTTTTTCAGATTGAGCTGTATCGAACCCGAGATTACATGAATGATCAAGGTTAATTATAGTCTAGGCATGTTGAAAGAGATATTCAAAGGTTGTGGGTTCGAGTCCCACCAGAGTCGCTAGCCAATGTTTCTAGCCCCCTGTCCTTTCAGAATATTTCGAATGAAAACCTGAAATATTTTTTTTCAGATTGGGCTGTATCGAACCCGAGATTAAATGAATGGTCAGGATTTCTTGCAGTCTCTGTGGCGCAATAGGCTAGCGCGCTCGGCTGTTAACCGAGAGGATGGTGGTTCGAGCCCACCCAGGGACGAGACAATGGGAGTTTTCCAGCATAATTGTGGCAGTCTAGAACCCTACACTGACAGAAATGCACTCATAGAATACTGGAATCTATCTCGGTTAATAAAGTCATCAGTTCAAATCATTAAGCTACATGGCTCAGTGAGTTTAATCGATCTTCACCTTTCACTCTCCAAATAAAACCAAACTGTTTCCCAAAGCTTGTGCTTTGACTTAGATTATTAAATTACCTGTCTAGCAAACAGGATATCCTGTCTTTAACTCCCAGCAGTGCCTGAGAGCCTCTCATTTTGTCCTACAATATTATCAGGCGTATAGGTAATTTTCGAACCCAAATCCCTTATTTCCAACCAAAATATTTGAATGAAGCGAGGCTCCACCCACTGACCTTTGAGGGTGGGGCTCTGTGGCGCAATGGATAGTGCATTGGACTTCTAGGAATGTTCAGAGAGATATTCAAAGCTTCACCAGAGTCGCTAGGCAATGTTTCTAGCTCCCTGTCATTTCAGAATATTACGAATGAAAACCTGAAATATTTTTTCAGATTGAGCTGTATCGAACCCGAGATTACATGAATGATCAAGGTTAATTATAGTCTAGGCATGTTGAAAGAGATATTCAAAGGTTGTGGGTTCGAGTCCCACCAGAGTCGCTAGCCAATGTTTCTAGCCCCCTGTCCTTTCAGAATATTTCGAATGAAAACCTGAAATATTTTTTTTCAGATTGGGCTGTATCGAACCCGAGATTAAATGAATGGTCAGGATTTCTTGCAGTCTCTGTGGCGCAATAGGCTAGCGCGCTCGGCTGTTAACCGAGAGGATGGTGGTTCGAGCCCACCCAGGGACGAGACAATGGGACTTTTCCAGCATAATTGTGGCAGTCTAGAACCCTACACTGACAGAAATGCACTCATAGAATACTGGAATCTATCTCGGTTAATAAAGTCCTCAGTTCAAATCATTAAGCTACATGGCTCAGTGAGTTTAATCGATCTTCACCTTTCACTCTCCAAATAAAACCAAACTGTTTCCCAAAGCTTGTGCTTTGACTTAGATTATTAAATTACCTGTCTAGCAAACAGGATATCCTGTCTTTAACTCCCAGCAGTGCCTGAGAGCCTCTCATTTTGTCATACAATATTATCAGGCGTATAGGTAATTTCGAACCCAAATCCCTTATTTCCAACCAAAATATTTGAATGAAGCGAGGCTCCACCCACTGGCCTTTGAGGGTGGGGCTCTGTGCCGCAATGGATAGTGCATTGGACTTCTAGGCGTCTTGAAAGAGATATTCAAAGGTTGTGGGTTCGAGTCCCACTAGAGTCGCTAGCCAATGTATCTAGCCCCCTGTCCTTCATGAATTTTTCGAATGAAAACCTGAAATATTTTTTTCAGATTGGGCTGTATCGAACCCGAGATTAAATGAATGGTCAAGATTTCTTGCAGTCTCTGTGGCGCAATAGGCTAGCGCACTCGGCTCTTAACTGAAAGGATGGTGGTTCGAGCCCACCCAGGGACGAGACAATGGGAGTTTTCCAGCATAATTGTGGCAGTCTAGAACCCTACACTGACAGAAATGCACTCATAGAATACTGGAATCTATCTTGGTTAATAAAGTCATCAGTTCAAATCATTAAGCTACATGGCTCAGTGAGTTTAATCGATATTCACCTTTCACTCTCCAAATAAAACCAAACTGTTTCCCAAAGCTTGTGCTTTGACTTAGATTATTAAATTACCTGTCTAGCAAACAGGATATCCTGTCTTTAACTCCCAGCAGTGCCTGAGAGCCTCTCATTTTGTCCTACAATATCAGGCGTATAGATGCCTTAATGGTCCACGTCACACTGTTAAAAACCAGCATGCGCACGCAGGTAGGCACCGAATGAACCCCACCGCTCATAGGATTCAATGGATGGCACTTGCGTTTAAAAATGCATTCCATCAAACTTTCAGATGCCGTTTTTCTCCC
Source organism: Nannobrachium achirus (assembly GCF_963921795.1). Taxonomy (NCBI): domain Eukaryota; kingdom Metazoa; phylum Chordata; class Actinopteri; order Myctophiformes; family Myctophidae; genus Nannobrachium; species Nannobrachium achirus. Next base: position 68,835,091 of record NC_137818.1, on the reverse strand, counting down.
AGTGTGGAGGAAGAATGCTTAGGATTTTTACTGTAAATTCTCACACTTGAAATATATAATCCTTAGTTTCTGTTGATCGTAAACAATAATAGCGATTCAAAACAGTTGTCCTTCAAACCCCACCTCTATTCACCGTCATCAGAACAGAGGGAGCGCTCCTCATGATCACCCACCCGATCCACTGGATCACCAGCGCGTCTACTGCTCGCCCAGCTGCAGTCCATGAAGCCTAATTATGCTCCGTCCTGCGACGGTGTCGCGCGCAGAGCCGCAGACCTCCAAGCTCAGAAGGGTTGCATTGGTGACGCGATGAGAGTTTGTATATCAGCTAATCTTGACGTGGAACACCGTTGCGCAATGAAGTATGTCTCGGACTCTCGGATAAGGGCGCTCCCATGGGAGCACCTCACTAGCACACAAGAGGTTGAATAACCAGTGCTCCCCAAAACAACAGGTTTGGGGATCTGTTGGGAATTGATTACATGATACAGTCAGCTGTGCATTCAGTCTCAATGTTAGTAAACAAATAATTGGTCTATAGGTAATTTCGAACCCAAATCCCTTATTTCCAACCAAAATATTTGAATGAAGCGAGGCTCCACCCACTGACCTTTGAGGGTGGGGCTCTGTGGCGCAATGGATAGTGCATTGGACTTCTAGGAATGTTCAGAGAGATATTCAAAGCTTCACCAGAGTCGCTAGGCAATGTTTCTAGCTCCCTGTCATTTCAGAATATTACGAATGAAAACCTGAAATATTTTTTCAGATTGAGCTGTATCGAACCCGAGATTACATGAATGATCAAGGTTAATTATAGTCTAGGCATGTTGAAAGAGATATTCAAAGGTTGTGGGTTCGAGTCCCACCAGAGTCGCTAGCCAATGTTTCTAGCCCCCTGTCCTTTCAGAATATTTCGAATGAAAACCTGAAATATTTTTTTTCAGATTGGGCTGTATCGAACCCGATATTAAATGAATGGTCAGGATTTCTTGCAGTCTCTGTGGCGCAATAGGCTAGCGCGCTCGGCTGTTAACCGAGAGGATGGTGGTTCGAGCCCACCCAGGGACGAGACAATGGGACTTTTCCAGCATAATTGTGGCAGTCTAGAACCCTACACTGACAGAAATGCACTCATAGAATACTGGAATCTATCTCGGTTAATAAAGTCCTCAGTTCAAATCATTAAGCTACATGGCTCAGTGAGTTTAATCGATCTTCACCTTTCACTCTCCAAATAAAACCAAACTGTTTCCCAAAGCTTGTGCTTTGACTTAGATTATTAAATTACCTGTCTAGCAAACAGGATATCCTGTCTTTAACTCCCAGCAGTGCCTGAGAGCCTCTCATTTTGTCATACAATATTATCAGGCGTATAGGTAATTTCGAACCCAAATCCCTTATTTCCAACCAAAATATTTGAATGAAGCGAGGCTCCACCCACTGGCCTTTGAGGGTGGGGCTCTGTGCCGCAATGGATAGTGCATTGGACTTCTAGGCGTCTTGAAAGAGATATTCAAAGGTTGTGGGTTCGAGTCCCACTAGAGTCGCTAGCCAATGTATCTAGCCCCCTGTCCTTCATGAATTTTTCGAATGAAAACCTGAAATATTTTTTTCAGATTGGGCTGTATCGAACCCGAGATTAAATGAATGGTCAAGATTTCTTGCAGTCTCTGTGGCGCAATAGGCTAGCGCACTCGGCTCTTAACTGAAAGGATGGTGGTTCGAGCCCACCCAGGGACGAGACAATGGGAGTTTTCCAGCATAATTGTGGCAGTCTAGAACCCTACACTGACAGAAATGCACTCATAGAATACTGGAATCTATCTTGGTTAATAAAGTCATCAGTTCAAATCATTAAGCTACATGGCTCAGTGAGTTTAATCGATATTCACCTTTCACTCTCCAAATAAAACCAAACTGTTTCCCAAAGCTTGTGCTTTGACTTAGATTATTAAATTACCTGTCTAGCAAACAGGATATCCTGTCTTTAACTCCCAGCAGTGCCTGAGAGCCTCTCATTTTGTCCTACAATATCAGGCGTATAGATGCCTTAATGGTCCACGTCACACTGTTAAAAACCAGCATGCGCACGCAGGTAGGCACCGAATGAACCCCACCGCTCATAGGATTCAATGGATGGCACTTGCGTTTAAAAATGCATTCCATCAAACTTTCAGATGCCGTTTTTCTCCCAGTGTGGAGGAAGAATGCTTAGGATTTTTACTGTAAATTCTCACACTTGAAATATATAATCCTTAGTTTCTGTTGATCGTAAACAATAATAGCGATTCAAAACAGTTGTCCTTCAAACCCCACCTCTATTCACCGTCATCAGAACAGAGGGAGCGCTCCTCATGATCACCCACCCGATCCACTGGATCACCAGCGCGTCTACTGCTCGCCCAGCTGCAGTCCATGAAGCCTAATTATGCTCCGTCCTGCGACGGTGTCGCGCGCAGAGCCGCAGACCTCCAAGCTCAGAAGGGTTGCATTGGTGACGCGATGAGAGTTTGTATATCAGCTAATCTTGACGTGGAACACCGTTGCGCAATGAAGTATGTCTCGGACTCTCGGATAAGGGCGCTCCCATGGGAGCACCTCACTAGCACACAAGAGGTTGAATAACCAGTGCTCCCCAAAACAACAGGTTTGGGGATCTGTTGGGAATTGATTACATGATACAGTCAGCTGTGCATTCAGTCTCAATGTTAGTAAACAAATAATTGGTCTATAGGTAATTTCGAACCCAAATCCCTTATTTCCAACCAAAATATTTGAATGAAGCGAGGCTCCACCCACTGACCTTTGAGGGTGGGGCTCTGTGGCGCAATGGATAGCGCATTGGACTTTTAGGCGTGTTGAAAGAGATATTCAAAGGTTCTGGGTTCCAGTCCCACCAGAGTCGCTAGGCAATGTTTCTAGCCCCCTGTCATTTCAGAATATTTCAAATGAAAACCTGATTTTTTTTTTTTTTTCAGATTGGGCTGTATCGAACACGAGATTAAACGAATGATCCAGGTTAATTATAGTCTAGGCATGTTGAAAGAGATATTCAAAGGTTGTAGGTTCGAGTCCCACTAGAGTCGCTAGCCAATGTTTCTAGCCCCCTGTCCTTTCAGAATATTTCGAATGAAAACCTGAAATATTTTTTTCAGATTGGGCTGTATAGAACCCGAAATTAAATGAATGGTCAAGATTTCTTGCAGTCTCTGTGGCGCAATAGGCTAGCGCGCTCGGCTATTAACCGAGAGGATGGTGGTTCGAGCCCACCCAGGGACGAGACAATGGGAGTTTTCCAGCATAATTGTGGCAGTCTAGAACCCTACACTGACAGAAATGCACTCATAGAATACTGGAATCTATCTTGGTTAATAAAGTCATCAGTTCAAATCATTAAGCTACATGGCTCAGTGAGTTTAATCGATCTTCACCTTTCACTCTCCAAATAAAACCAAACTGTTTCCCAAAGCTTGTGCTTTGACTTAGATTATTAAATTACCTGTCTAGCAAACAGGATATCCTGTCTTTAACTCCCAGCCGTGCCTGAGAGCCTCTCATTTTGTCCTACAATATTATCAGGTGTATAGGTAATTACGAACCCAAATCCCTTATTTCCAACCAAAATATTTGAATGAAGCGAGGCTCCAACCACTGACCTTTGAGGGTGGGGCTCTGTGGCGCAATGGATAGTGCATTGGACTTCTAGGAATGTTCAGAGAGATATTCAAAGCTTCACCAGAGTCGCTAGGCAATGTTTCTAGCTCCCTGTCTTTTCAGAATATTACGAATGAAAACCTGAAATATTTTTTCAGATTGAGCTGTATCCAACCCGAGATTACATGAATGATCAAGGTTAATTATAGTCTAGGCATGTTGAAAGAGATATTCAAAGGTTGTGGGTTCGAGTCCCACCAGAGTCGCTAGGCAATGTTTCTAGCCCCCTGTCATTTCAGAATATTACGAATGAAAACCTGAAATATTTTTTTCAGATTGGGCTGTATCGAACCCGAGATTAAATGAATGATCAAGGTTAATTATAGTCTACTAGGCATGTTGAAAGAGATATTCAAAGGTTGTGGGTTCGAGTCCCACCAGAGTCGCTAGCCAATGTTTCTAGCCCCGTGTCTTTTCAGAATATTTCAAATGAAAACCTGAAATATTTTTTTTCCGATTGGGCTGTATCGAACCCGAGATTAAATGAATGGTCAAGATTTCTTGCAGTCTCTGTGGTGCAATAGGCTAGCGCGCTCGGCTGTTAACCGAGAGGATGGTGGTTCAAGCCCACCCAGGGACGAGACAATGGGAGTTTTCCAGCATAATTGTGGCAGTCTAGAACCCTACACTGACAGAAATGCACTCATAGAATACTGGAATCTATCTCGGTTAATAAAGTCATCAGTTGAAATCATTAAGCTACATGGCTCAGTGAGTTTAATCGATCTTCACCTTTCACTCTCCAAATAAAACCAAACTGTTTCCCAAAGCTTGAGCTTTGACTTAGATTATTAAATTACCTGTCTAGCAAACAGGATATCCTGTCTTTAACTCCCAGCAGTGCCTGAGAGCCTCTCATTTTGTCCTACAATATTATCAGGTGTATAGGTAATTTCGAACCCAAATCCCTTATTTCCAACCCAAATATTTGAATGAAGCGAGGCTCCACCCACTGACCTTTGAGGGTGGGGCTCTGTGGCGCAATGGATAGCGCATTGGACTTCTAGGCGTGTTGAAAGAGGTATTCAAAGGTTGTGGGTTCGAGTCCCACCAGAGTCGCTAGGCAATGTTTCTAGCCCCCTGTCATTTCAGAATATTTCAAATGAAAACCTGAAATATTTTTTTTCAGATTGGGCTGTATCGAACCCGAGATGAAATGAATGATCAAGGTTAATTATAGTCTAGTAGGCATGTTGAAAGAGATATTCAAAGGTTGTGGGTTCGAGTCCCACCAGAGTCGCTAGCCAATGTTTCTAGCCCCCTGTCCTTTCAGAATATTACGAATGAAAACCTGAAATATTTTTTCAGATTGAGCTGTATCGAACCCGAGATTACATGAATGATCAAGGTTAAATATAGTCTAGGCATGTTGAAAGAGATATTCAAAGGTTGTGGGTTCGAGTCCCACCAGAGTCGCTAAGCAATGTTTCTAGCCCCCTGTCATTTCAGAATATTACGAATGAAAACCTGAAATATTTTTTTCAGATTGGGCTGTATCGAACCCGAGATTAAATGAATGATCAAGGTTAATTATAGTCTACTAGGCATGTTGAAAGAGATATTCAAAGGTTGTGGGTTCGAGTCCCACCAGAGTCGCTAGCCAATGTTTCTAGCCCCGTGTCTTTTCAGAAAATTTCAAATGAAAACCTGAAATATTTTTTTTCCGATTGGGCTGTATCGAACCCGAGATTAAATGAATGGTCAAGATTTCTTGCAGTCTCTGTGGTGCAATAGGCTAGCGCGCTCGGCTGTTAACCGAGAGGATGGTGGTTCAAGCCCACCCAGGGATGAGACAATGGGAGTTTTCCAGCATAATTGTGGCAGTCTAGAACCCTACACTGACAGAAATGCACTCATAGAATACTGGAATCTATCTCGGTTAATAAAGTCATCAGTTGAAATCATTAAGCTACATGGCTCAGTGAGTTTAATCGATCTTCACCTTTCACTCTCCAAATAAAACCAAACTGTTTCCCAAAGCTTGTGCTTTGACTTAGATTATTAAATTACCTGTCTAGCAAACAGGATATCCTGTCTTTAACTCCCAGCAGTGCCTGAGAGCCTCTCATTTTGTCCTACAATATTATCAGGCGTATAGGTAATTTCGAACCCAAATCCCTTATTTCCAACCCAAATATTTGAATGAAGCGAGGCTCCACCCACTGACCTTTGAGGGTGGGGCTCTGTGGCGCAATGGATAGCGCATTGGACTTCTAGGCGTGTTGAAAGAGGTATTCAAAGGTTGTGGGTTCGAGGCCCACCAGAGTCGCTAGGCAATGTTTCTAGCCCCCTGTCATTTCAGAATATTTCAAATGAAAACCTGAAATATTTTTTTTCAGATTGGGCTGTATCGAACCCGAGATGAAATGAATGATCAAGGTTAATTATAGTCTAGTAGGCATGTTGAAAGAGATATTCAAAGGTTGTGGGTTCGAGTCCCACCAGAGTCGCTAGCCAATGTTTCTAGCCCCCTGTCCTTTCAGAATATTTCGAATGAAAACCTGAAATATTTCTTTCAGATTGGGCTGTATCGAACCCGCGATTAAATGAATGGTCAAGGTTTCTTGCAGTCTCTGTGGCGCAATAGGCTAGCATGCTCGGCTGTTAACCGAGAGGATGGTGGTTCAAGCCCACCCAGGGACGAGACATTGGGACTTTTCCAGTATAATTGTGACAGTCTAGAACCCTACACTGACAGAAATGCACTCATAGAATACTGTAATCTATCTCGGTTAATAAAGTCATCAGTTCAAATCATTAAGCTACATGGCTCAGTGAGTTTAATCGATCTTCACCTTTCACTTTCCAAATAAAACCAAACTGTTTCCCAAAGCTTGTGCTTTGACTTAGATTATTAAATTACCTGTCTAGCAAACAGGATATCCTGTCTTTAACTCCCAGCAGTGCCTGAGAGCCTCTCATTTTGTCCTACAATATTATCAGGCGTATAGGTAATTTCGAGCCCAAATCCCTTATTTCCAACCAAAATATTTGAATGAAGCGAGGCTCCACCCACTGACCTTTGAAGGTGGGGCTCTGTGGCGCAATGGATAGCGCATTGGACTTTTAGGCGTGTTGAAAGAGATATTCAAAGGTTGTGGGTTCGAGTCCCACCAGAGTCGCTAGGCAATGTTTCTAGCCCCCTGTCATTTCAGAATATTTCAAATGAAAACCTGATTTTTTTTTTCAGATTGGGCTGTATCGAACACGAGATTAAATGAATGATCAAGGTTAATTATAGTCTAGGCATGTTGAAAGAGATATTCAAAGGTTGTGGGTTCGAGTCCCACTAGAGTCGCTAGCCAATGTATCTAGCCCCCTGTCCTTTCAGAATTTTTCGAATGAAAACCTGAAATATTTTTTTCAGATTGGGCTGTATCGAACCCGAGATTAAATGAATGGTCAAGATTTCTTGCAGTCTCTGTGGCGCAATAGGCTAGCGCACTCGGCTCTTAACTGAAAGGATGGTGGTTTGAGCCCACCCAGGGACGAGACAATGGGAGTTTTCCAGCATAATTGTGGCAGTCTAGAACCCTACACTGACAGAAATGCACTCATAGAATACTGGAATCTATCTCGGTTAATAAAGTCATCAGTTCAAATCATTAAGCTACATGGCTCAGTGAGTTTAATTGATATTCACCTTTCACTCTCCAAATAAAACCAAACTGTTTCCCAAAGCTTGTGCTTTGACTTAGATTATTAAATTACCTGTCTAGCAAACAGGATATCCTGTCTTTAACTCCCAGCAGTGCCTGAGAGCCTCTCATTTTGTCCTACAATATCAGGCGTATAGGTAATTTCGAACCCAAATCCCTTATTTCCAACCAAAATATTTGAATGAAGCGAGGCTCCACCCACTGACCTTTGAGGGTGGGGCTCTGTGGCGCAATGGATAGCGCATTGGACTTTTAGGCGTGTTGAAAGAGATATTCAAAGGTTGTGGGTTCCAGTCCCACCAGAGTCGCTAGGCAATGTTTCTAGCCCCCTGTCATTTCAGAATATTTCAAATGAAAACCTGATTTTTTTTTTTTTTTCAGATTGGGCTATATCGAACACGAGATTAAACGAATGATCAAGGTTAATTATAGTCTAGGCATGTTGAAAGAGATATTCAAAGGTTGTAGGTTCGAGTCCCACTAGAGTCGCTAGCCAATGTTTCTAGCCCCCTGTCCTTTCAGAATATTTCGAATGAAAACCTGAAATATTTTTTTCAGATTGGGCTGTATAGAACCCGAGATTAAATGAATGGTCAAGATTTCTTGCAGTCTCTGTGGCGCAATAGGCTAGCGCGCTCGGCTATTAACCGAGAGGATGGTGGTTCGAGCCCACCCAGGGACGAGACAATGGGAGTTTTCCAGCATAATTGTGGCAGTCTAGAACCCTACACTGACAGAAATGCACTCATAGAATACTGGAATCTATCTTGGTTAATAAAGTCATCAGTTCAAATCATTAAGCTACATGGCTCAGTGGAGTTTAATCGATCTTCACCTTTCACTCTCCAAATAAAACCAAACTGTTTCTCAAAGCTTGTGCTTTGACTTAGATTATTAAATTACCTGTCTAGCAAACAGGATATCCTGTCTTTAACTCCCAGCCGTGCCTGAGAGCCTCTCATTTTGTCCTACAATATTATCAGGTGTATAGGTAATTACGAACCCAAATCCCTTATTTCCAACCAAAATATTTGAATGAAGCGAGGCTCCAACCACTGACCTTTGAGGGTGGGGCTCTGTGGCGCAATGGATAGTGCATTGGACTTCTAGGAATGTTCAGAGAGATATTCAAAGCTTCACCAGAGTCGCTAGGCAATGTTTCTAGCTCCCTGTCTTTTCAGAATATTACGAATGAAAACCTGAAATATTTTTTCAGATTGAGCTGTATCCAACCCGAGATTACATGAATGATCAAGGTTAATTATAGTCTAGGCATGTTGAAAGAGATATTCAAAGGTTGTGGGTTCGAGTCCCACCAGAGTCGCTAGGCAATGTTTCTAGCCCCCTGTCATTTCAGAATATTACGAATGAAAACCTGAAATATTTTTTTCAGATTGGGCTGTATCGAACCCGAGATTAAATGAATGATCAAGGTTAATTATAGTCTACTAGGCATGTTGAAAGAGATATTCAAAGGTTGTGGGTTCGAGTCCCACCAGAGTCGCTAGCCAATGTTTCTAGCCCCGTGTCCTTTCAGAATATTTCAAATGAAAACCTGAAATATTTTTTTTCCGATTGGGCTGTATCGAACCCGAGATTAAATGAATGGTCAAGATTTCTTGCAGTCTCTGTGGTGCAATAGGCTAGCGCGCTCGGCTGTTAACCGAGAGGATGGTGGTTCGAGCCCACCCAGGGACGAGACAATGGGAGTTTTCCAGCATAATTGTGGCAGTCTAGAACCCTACACTGACAGAAATGCACTCATAGAATACTGGAATCTATCTCGGTTAATAAAGTCATCAGTTGAAATCATTAAGCTACATGGCTCAGTGAGTTTAATCGATCTTCACCTTTCACTCTCCAAATAAAACCAAACTGTTTCCCAAAGCTTGTGCTTTGACTTAGATTATTAAATTACCTGTCTAGCAAACAGGATATCCTGTCTTTAACTCCCAGCAGTGCCTGAGAGCCTCTCATTTTGTCCTACAATATTATCAGGCGTATAGGTAATTTCGAACCCAAATCCCTTATTTCCAACCCAAATATTTGAATGAAGCGAGGCTCCACCCACTGACCTTTGAGGGTGGGGCTCTGTGGCGCAATGGATAGCGCATTGGACTTCTAGGCGTGTTGAAAGAGGTATTCAAAGGTTGTGGGTTCGAGTCCCACCAGAGTCGCTAGGCAATGTTTCTAGCCCCCTGTCATTTCAGAATATTTCAAATGAAAACCTGAAATATTTTTTTTCAGATTGGGCTGTATCAAACCCGAGATGAAATGAATGATCAAGGTTAATTATAGTCTAGTAGGCATGTTGAAAGAGATATTCAAAGGTTGTGGGTTCGAGTCCCACCAGAGTCGCTAGCCAATGTTTCTAGCCCCCTGTCCTTTCAGAATATTTCGAATGAAAACCTGAAATATTTCTTTCAGATTGGGCTGTATCGAACCCGCGATTAAATGAATGGTCAAGGTTTCTTGCAGTCTCTGTGGCGCAATAGGCTAGCACGCTCGGCTGTTAACCGAGAGGATGGTGGTTCAAGCCCACCCAGGGACGAGACAATGGGACTTTTCCAGCATAATTGTGGCAGTCTAGAACCCTACACTGACAGAAATGCACTCATAGAATACTGGAATCTATCTTGGTTAATAAAGTCATCAGTTCAAATCATTAAGCTACATGGCTCAGTGGAGTTTAATCGATCTTCACCTTTCACTCTCCAAATAAAACCAAACTGTTTCTCAAAGCTTGAGCTTTGACTTAGATTATTAAATTACCTGTCTAGCAAACAGGATATCCTGTCTTTAACTCCCAGCCGTGCCTGAGAGCCTCTCATTTTGTCCTACAATATTATCAGGTGTATAGGTAATTACGAACCCAAATCCCTTATTTCCAACCAAAATATTTGAATGAAGCGAGGCTCCAACCACTGACCTTTGAGGGTGGGGCTCTGTGGCGCAATGGATAGTGCATTGGACTTCTAGGAATGTTCAGAGAGATATTCAAAGCTTCACCAGAGTCGCTAGGCAATGTTTCTAGCTCCCTGTCTTTTCAGAATATTACGAATGAAAACCTGAAATATTTTTTCAGATTGAGCTGTATCCAACCCGAGATTACATGAATGATCAAGGTTAATTATAGTCTAGGCATGTTGAAAGAGATATTCAAAGGTTGTGGGTTCGAGTCCCACCAGAGTCGCTAGGCAATGTTTCTAGCCCCCTGTCATTTCAGAATATTACGAATGAAAACCTGAAATATTTTTTTCAGATTGGGCTGTATCGAACCCGAGATTAAATGAATGATCAAGGTTAATTATAGTCTACTAGGCATGTTGAAAGAGATATTCAAAGGTTGTGGGTTCGAGTCCCACCAGAGTCGCTAGCCAATGTTTCTAGCCCCGTGTCCTTTCAGAATATTTCAAATGAAAACCTGAAATATTTTTTTTCCGATTGGGCTGTATCGAACCCGAGATTAAATGAATGGTCAAGATTTCTTGCAGTCTCTGTGGTGCAATAGGCTAGCGCGCTCGGCTGTTAACCGAGAGGATGGTGGTTCGAGCCCACCCAGGGACGAGACAATGGGAGTTTTCCAGCATAATTGTGGCAGTCTAGAACCCTACACTGACAGAAATGCACTCATAGAATACTGGAATCTATCTCGGTTAATAAAGTCATCAGTTGAAATCATTAAGCTACATGGCTCAGTGAGTTTAATCGATCTTCACCTTTCACTCTCCAAATAAAACCAAACTGTTTCCCAAAGCTTGTGCTTTGACTTAGATTATTAAATTACCTGTCTAGCAAACAGGATATCCTGTCTTTAACTCCCAGCAGTGCCTGAGAGCCTCTCATTTTGTCCTACAATATTATCAGGCGTATAGGTAATTTCGAACCCAAATCCCTTATTTCCAACCCAAATATTTGAATGAAGCGAGGCTCCACCCACTGACCTTTGAGGGTGGGGCTCTGTGGCGCAATGGATAGCGCATTGGACTTCTAGGCGTGTTGAAAGAGGTATTCAAAGGTTGTGGGTTCGAGTCCCACCAGAGTCGCTAGGCAATGTTTCTAGCCCCCTGTCATTTCAGAATATTTCAAATGAAAACCTGAAATATTTTTTTTCAGATTGGGCTGTATCAAACCCGAGATGAAATGAATGATCAAGGTTAATTATAGTCTAGTAGGCATGTTGAAAGAGATATTCAAAGGTTGTGGGTTCGAGTCCCACCAGAGTCGCTAGCCAATGTTTCTAGCCCCCTGTCCTTTCAGAATATTTCGAATGAAAACCTGAAATATTTCTTTCAGATTGGGCTGTATCGAACCCGCGATTAAATGAATGGTCAAGGTTTCTTGCAGTCTCTGTGGCGCAATAGGCTAGCACGCTCGGCTGTTAACCGAGAGGATGGTGGTTCAAGCCCACCCAGGGACGAGACAATGGGACTTTTCCAGCATAATTGTGACAGTCTAGAACCCTACACTGACAGAAATGCACTCATAGAATACTGTAATCTATCTCGGTTAATAAAGTCATCAGTTCAAATCATTAAGCTACATGGCTCAGTGAGTTTAATCGATCTTCACCTTTCACTTTCCAAATAAAACCAAACTGTTTCCCAAAGCTTGTGCTTTCACTTAGATTATTAAATTACCTGTCTAGCAAACAGGATATCCTGTCTTTAACTCCCAGCAGTGCCTGAGAGCCTCTCATTTTGTCCTACAATATTATCAGGCGTATAGGTAATTTCGAGCCCAAATCCCTTATTTCCAACCAAAATATTTGAATGAAGCGAGGCTCCACCCACTGACCTTTGAGGGTGGGGCTCTGTGGCGCAATGGATAGCGCATTGGACTTTTAGGCGTGTTGAAAGAGATATTCAAAGGTTGTGGGTTCGAGTCCCACCAGAGTCGCTAGGCAATGTTTCTAGCCCCCTGTCATTTCAGAATATTTCAAATGAAAACCTGATTTTTTTTTTCAGATTGGGCTGTATCGAACACGAGATTAAATGAATGATCAAGGTTAATTATAGTCTAGGCATGTTGAAAGAGATATTCAAAGGTTGTGGGTTCGAGTCCCACTAGAGTCGCTAGCCAATGTATCTAGCCCCCTGTCCTTTCAGAATTTTTCGAATGAAAACCTGAAATATTTTTTTCAGATTGGGCTGTATCGAACCCGAGATTAAATGAATGGTCAAGATTTCTTGCAGTCTCTGTGGCGCAATAGGCTAGCGCACTCGGCTCTTAACTGAAAGGATGGTGGTTCGAGCCCACCCAGGGACGAGACAATGGGAGTTTTCCAGCATAATTGTGGCAGTCTAGAACCCTACACTGACAGAAATGCACTCATAGAATACTGGAATCTATCTCGGTTAATAAAGTCATCAGTTCAAATCATTAAGCTACATGGCTCAGTGAGTTTAATCGATATTCACCTTTCACTCTCCAAATAAAACCAAACTGTTTCCCAAAGCTTGTGCTTTGACTTAGATTATTAAATTACCTGTCTAGCAAACAGGATATCCTGTCTTTAACTCCCAGCAGTGCCTGAGAGCCTCTCATTTTGTCCTACAATATCAGGCGTATAGGTAATTTCGAACCCAAATCCCTTATTTCCAACCAAAATATTTGAATGAAGCGAGGCTCCACCCACTGACCTTTGAGGGTGGGGCTCTGTGGCGCAATGGATAGCGCATTGGACTTTTAGGCGTGTTGAAAGAGATATTCAAAGGTTGTGGGTTCCAGTCCCACCAGAGTCGCTAGGCAATGTTTCTAGCCCCCTGTCATTTCAGAATATTTCAAATGAAAACCTGATTTTTTTTTTTTTTTCAGATTGGGCTGTATCGAACACGAGATTAAACGAATGATCAAGGTTAATTATAGTCTAGGCATGTTGAAAGAGATATTCAAAGGTTGTAGGTTCGAGTCCCACTAGAGTCGCTAGCCAATGTTTCTAGCCCCCTGTCCTTTCAGAATATTTCGAATGAAAACCTGAAATATTTTTTTCAGATTGGGCTGTATAGAACCCGAGATTAAATGAATGGTCAAGATTTCTTGCAGTCTCTGTGGCGCAATAGGCTAGCGCGCTCGGCTATTAACCGAGAGGATGGTGGTTCGAGCCCACCCAGGGACGAGACAATGGGAGTTTTCCAGCATAATTGTGGCAGTCTAGAACCCTACACTGACAGAAATGCACTCATAGAATACTGGAATCTATCTTGGTTAATAAAGTCATCAGTTCAAATCATTAAGCTACATGGCTCAGTGAGTTTAATTGATCTTCACCTTTCACTCTCCAAATAAAACCAAACTGTTTCCCAAAGCTTGTGCTTTGACTTAGATTATTAAATTACCTGTCTAGCAAACAGGATATCCTGTCTTTAACTCCCAGCCGTGCCTGAGAGCCTCTCATTTTGTCCTACAATATTATCAGGTGTATAGGTAATTACGAACCCAAATCCCTTATTTCCAACCAAAATATTTGAATGAAGCGAGGCTCCAACCACTGACCTTTGAGGGTGGGGCTCTGTGGCGCAATGGATAGTGCATTGGACTTCTAGGAATGTTCAGAGAGATATTCAAAGCTTCACCAGAGTCGCTAGGCAATGTTTCTAGCTCCCTGTCTTTTCAGAATATTACGAATGAAAACCTGAAATATTTTTTCAGATTGAGCTGTATCCAACCCGAGATTACATGAATGATCAAGGTTAATTATAGTCTAGGCATGTTGAAAGAGATATTCAAAGGTTGTGGGTTCGAGTCCCACCAGAGTCGCTAGGCAATGTTTCTAGCCCCCTGTCATTTCAGAATATTACGAATGAAAACCTGAAATATTTTTTTCAGATTGGGCTGTATCGAACCCGAGATTAAATGAATGATCAAGGTTAATTATAGTCTACTAGGCATGTTGAAAGAGATATTCAAAGGTTGTGGGTTCGAGTCCCACCAGAGTCGCTAGCCAATGTTTCTAGCCCCGTGTCCTTTCAGAATATTTCAAATGAAAACCTGAAATATTTTTTTTCCGATTGGGCTGTATCGAACCCGAGATTAAATGAATGGTCAAGATTTCTTGCAGTCTCTGTGGTGCAATAGGCTAGCGCGCTCGGCTGTTAACCGAGAGGATGGTGGTTCGAGCCCACCCAGGGACGAGACAATGGGAGTTTTCCAGCATAATTGTGGCAGTCTAGAACCCTACACTGACAGAAATGCACTCATAGAATACTGGAATCTATCTCGGTTAATAAAGTCATCAGTTGAAATCATTAAGCTACATGGCTCAGTGAGTTTAATCGATCTTCACCTTTCACTCTCCAAATAAAACCAAACTGTTTCCCAAAGCTTGTGCTTTGACTTAGATTATTAAATTACCTGTCTAGCAAACAGGATATCCTGTCTTTAACTCCCAGCAGTGCCTGAGAGCCTCTCATTTTGTCCTACAATATTATCAGGCGTATAGGTAATTTCGAACCCAAATCCCTTATTTCCAACCCAAATATTTGAATGAAGCGAGGCTCCACCCACTGACCTTTGAGGGTGGGGCTCTGTGGCGCAATGGATAGCGCATTGGACTTCTAGGCGTGTTGAAAGAGGTATTCAAAGGTTGTGGGTTCGAGTCCCACCAGAGTCGCTAGGCAATGTTTCTAGCCCCCTGTCATTTCAGAATATTTCAAATGAAAACCTGAAATATTTTTTTTCAGATTGGGCTGTATCGAACCCGAGATGAAATGAATGATCAAGGTTAATTATAGTCTAGTAGGCATGTTGAAAGAGATATTCAAAGGTTGTGGGTTCGAGTCCCACCAGAGTCGCTAGCCAATGTTTCTAGCCCCCTGTCCTTTCAGAATATTTCGAATGAAAACCTGAAATATTTCTTTCAGATTGGGCTGTATCGAACCCGCGATTAAATGAATGGTCAAGGTTTCTTGCAGTCTCTGTGGCGCAATAGGCTAGCACGCTCGGCTGTTAACCGAGAGGATGGTGGTTCAAGCCCACCCAGGGACGAGACAATGGGACTTTTCCAGCATAATTGTGACAGTCTAGAACCCTACACTGACAGAAATGCACTCATAGAATACTGTAATCTATCTCGGTTAATAAAGTCATCAGTTCAAATCATTAAGCTACATGGCTCAGTGAGTTTAATCGATCTTCACCTTTCACTTTCCAAATAAAACCAAACTGTTTCCCAAAGCTTGTGCTTTGACTTAGATTATTAAATTACCTGTCTAGCAAACAGGATATCCTGTCTTTAACTCCCAGCAGTGCCTGAGAGCCTCTCATTTTGTCCTACAATATTATCAGGCGTATAGGTAATTTCGAGCCCAAATCCCTTATTTCCAACCAAAATATTTGAATGAAGCGAGGCTCCACCCACTGACCTTTGAGGGTGGGGCTCTGTGGCGCAATGGATAGCGCATTGGACTTTTAGGCGTGTTGAAAGAGATATTCAAAGGTTGTGGGTTCGAGTCCCACCAGAGTCGCTAGGCAATGTTTCTAGCCCCCTGTCATTTCAGAATATTTCAAATGAAAACCTGATTTTTTTTTTCAGATTGGGCTGTATCGAACACGAGATTAAATGAATGATCAAGGTTAATTATAGTCTAGGCATGTTGAAAGAGATATTCAAAGGTTGTGGGTTCGAGTCCCACTAGAGTCGCTAGCCAATGTATCTAGCCCCCTGTCCTTTCAGAATTTTTCGAATGAAAACCTGAAATATTTTTTTCAGATTGGGCTGTATCGAACCCGAGATTAAATGAATGGTCAAGATTTCTTGCAGTCTCTGTGGCGCAATAGGCTAGCACGCTCGGCTGTTAACCGAGAGGATAGTGGTTCGAGCCCACCCAGGGACGTGAAAATGGGACTTTTCCAGCATAATTGTGGCAGTCTAGAACCCTACACTGACAGAAATGCACACATAGAATACTGGAATCTATCTCGGTTAATAAAGTCATCAGTTTAAATCATTAAGCTACATGGCTCAGTGAGTTTAATCGATTTCCACCTTTCACTCTCCAAATAAAACCAAACTGTTTCCCAAAGCTTGTGCTTTGACTTAGATTATTAAATTACCTGTCTAGCAAACAGGATATCCTGTCTTTAACTCCCAGCAGTGCCTGAGAGCCTCTCATTTTGTCCTACAATATCAGGCGTATAGGTAATTTCGAACCCAAATCCCTTATTTCCAACCAAAATATTTGAATGAAGCAAGGCTCCACCCACTGACCTTTGAGGGTGGGGCTCTGTGGCGCAATGGATAGCGCATTGGACTTCTAGGCGTGTTGAAAGAGGTATTCAAAGGTTGTGGGTTTGAGTCCCACCAGAGTCGCTAGGCAATGTTTCTAGCCCCCTGTCATTTCAGAATATTTCAAATGAAAACCTGAATTATTTTTTTTCAGATTGGGCTGTATCGAACCCGAGATTAAATGAATGATCAAGGTTAATTATAGTCTACTAGGCATGTTGAAAGAGATATTCAAAGGTTGTGGGTTCGAGTCCCACCAGAGTCGCTAGCCAATGTTTCTAGCCCCCTGTACTTTCAGAATATTTCGAATGAAAACCTGAAATATTTTTTTCAGATTGGGCTGTATCGAACCCGAGATTAAATGAATGGTCAAGGTTTCTTACAGTCTCTGTGGCGCAATAGGCTAGCGCGCTCGGCTGTTAACCGAGAGGATGGTGGTTCGAGCCCACCCAGGGACGAGACAATGGGACTTTTCCAGCATAATTGTGGCAGTCTAGAACCCTACACTGACAGAAATGCACTCATAGAATACTGGAATCTATCTTGGTTAATAAAAGTCATCAGTTCAAATCATTAAGCTACATGGCTCAGTGAGTTTAATCGATCTTCACCTTTCACTCTCCAAATAAAACCAAACTGTTTCCCAAAGCTTGTGCTTTGACTTAGATTATTAAATTACCTGTCTAGCAAACAGGATATCCTGTCTTTAACTCCCAGCAGTGCCTGAGAGCCTCTCATTTTGTCCTACAATATTATCAGGCGTATAGGTAATTTCGAACCCAAATCCCTTATTTCCAACCCAAATATTTGAATGAAGCAAGGCTCCACCCACTGACCTTTGAGGGTGGGGCTCTGTGGCGCAATGGATAGCGCATTGGACTTCTAGGCGTGTTGAAAGAGGTATTCAAAGGTTGTGGGTTCGAGTCCCACCAGAGTCGCTAGGCAATGTTTCTAGCCCCCAGTCATTTCAGAATATTTCAAATGAAAACCTGAAATATTTTTTTTCAGATTGGGCTGTATCGAACCCGAGATGAAATGAATGATCAAGGTTAATTATAGTCTACTAGGCATGTTGAAAAAGATATTCAAAGGTTGTGGGTTCGAGTCCCACCAGAGTCGCTAGCCAATGTTTCTAGCCCCCTGTCCTTTCAGAATATTTCGAATGAAAACCTGAAATATTTTTTTCAGATTGGGCTGTATCGAACCCGAGATTAAATGAATGGTCAAGATTTCTTGCAGTCTCTATGGCGCAATAGGCTAGCACGCTCGGCTCTTAACCGAGAGGATAGTGGTTCGAGCCCACCCAAGGACGAGACAATGGGACTTTTCCAGCATAATTGTGGCAGTCTAGAACCCTACACTGACAGAAATGCACTCATAGAATACTGGAATCTATCTCGGTTAATAAAGTCATCAGTTCAAATCATTAAGCTACATGGCTCAGTGAGTTTAATCGATCTTCACCTTTCACTCTCCAAATAAAACCAAACTGTTTCCCAAAGCTTGTGCTTTGACTTAGATTATTCAATTACCTGTCTAGCAAACAGGATATCCTGTCTTTAACTCCCAGCAGTGCCTGAGAGCCTCTCATTTTGTCCTACAATATTATCAGGCTTATAGGTAATTTCGAACCCAAATCCCTTATTTCCAACCAAAATATTTGAATGAAGTGAGGCTCCACCCACTGACCTTTGAGGGTGGGGCTCTGTGGCGCAATGAATAGCGCATTGGACTTTTAGGCGTGTTGAAAGAGATATTCAAAGGTTGTGGGTTCGAGTCCCACCAGAGTCACTAGGCAATGTTTCTAGCCCCCTGTCATTTCAGAATATTTCATATGAAAACCTGATTTTCTTTTTTTTGATTGGGCTGTATCGAACCCGAGATTAAATGAATGATCAAGGTTAATTATAGTCTACTAGGCATGTTGAAAGAGATATTCAAAGGTTGTGGGTTCGAGTCCCAACAGAGTCGCTAGGCAATGTTTCTAGCCCCCTGTCCTTTCAGAATATTTCGAATGAAAACCTGAAATATTTTTTTCAGATTGGGCTGTATCGAACCCGAGATTAAATGAATGGTCAAGATTTCTTGCAGTCTCTGTGGCGCAATAGGCTAGCGCGCTCGGCTGTTAACCGAGAGGATGGTGGTTCGAGCCCACCCAGGGACGAGACAATGGGACTTTTCCAGCATAATTGTGGCAGTCTAGAACCCTACACTGACAGAAATGCACTCATAGAATACTGGAATCTATCTCGGTTAATAAAGTCATCAGTTCAAATCATTAAGCTACATGGCTCAGTGAGTTTAATCGATCTCCACCTTTCACTCTCCAAATAAAACCAAACTGTTTCCCAAAGCTTGTGCTTTGACTTAGATTATTAAATTACCTGTCTAGCAAACAGGATATCCTGTCTTTAACTCCCAGCAGTGCCTGAGAGCCTCTCATTTTGTCCTACAATATTATCAGGCGTATAGGTAATTTCGAACCCAAATCCCTTATTTCCAACCAAAATATTTGAATGAAGCGAGGCTCCACCCACTGACCTTTGAGGGTGGGGCTCTGTGGCGCAATGGATAGCGCATTGGACTTTTAGGCGTGTTGAAAGAGATATTCAAAGGTTGTGGGTTCGAGTCCCACCAGAGTTGCTAGGCAATGTTTCTAGCCCCCTGTCATTTCAGAATATTTCAAATGAAAACCTGATTTTCTTTTTTTCAGATTGGGCTGTATCGAACACGAGATTAAATGAATGATCAAGGTTAATTATAGTCTAGGCATGTTGAAAGAGATATTCAAAGGTTGTGGGTTCGAGTCCCACTAGAGTCGCTAGCCAATGTTTCTAGCCCCCTGTCCTTTCAGAATATTTCGAATGAAAACCTGAAATATTTTTTTCAGATTGGGCTGTATCGAACCCGAGATTAAATGAATGGTCAAGGTTTCTTGCAGTCTCTGTGGCGCAATAGGCTAGCGCGCTCGGCTGTTAACCGAGAGGATGGTGGTTCGAGCCCACCCAGGGACGAGACAATGGGACTTTTCCAGCATAATTGTGGCAGTCTAGAACCCTACACTGACAGAAATGCACTCATAGAATACTGGAATCTATCTCGGTTAATAAAGTCATCAGTTCAAATCATTAAGCTACATGGCTCAGTGAGTTTAATCGATCTTCACCTTTCACTCTCCAAATAAAACCAAACTGTTTCCCAAAGCTTGTGCTTTGACTTAGATTATTAAATTACCTGTCTAGCAAACAGGATATCCTGTCTTTAACTCCCAGCAGTGCCTGAGGGCCTCTCATTTTGTCCTACAATATTATCAGGCGTATAGGTAATTTCGAGCCCAAATCCCTTATTTCCAACCAAAATATTTGAATGAAGCGAGGCTCCACCCACTGACCTTTGAGGGTGGGGCTCTGTGGCGCAATGGATAGCGCATTGGGCTTTTAGGCGTGTTGAAAGAGATATTCAAAGGTTGTGGGTTCCAGTCCCACCAGAGTCGCTAGGCAATGTTTCTAGCCCCCTGTCATTTCAGAATATTTCAAATGAAAACCTGTTTTTTTTGTTTTTTTTTCAGATTGGGCTGTATCGAACACGAGATTAAATGAATGATCAAGGTTAATTATAGTCTAGGCATGTTGAAAGAGATATTCAAAGGTTGTGGGTTCGAGTCCCACTAGAGTCGCTAGCCAATGTTTCTAGCCCCCTGTCCTTTCAGAATATTTCGAATGAAAACCTGAAATATTTTTTTCAGATTGGGCTGTATCGAACCCGAGATTAAATGAATGGTCAAGATTTCTTGCAGTCTCTGTGGCGCAATAGGCTAGCACGCTCGGCTGTTAACCGAGAGGATGGTGGTTCGAGCCCACCCAGGGACGAGACAATGGGACTTTTCCAGCATAATTGTGGCAGTCTAGAACCCTACACTGACAGAAATGCACTCATAGAATACTGGAATCTATCTCGGTTAATAAAGTCATCAGTTCAAATCATTAAGCTACATGGCTCAGTGAGTTTAATCGATCTCCACCTTTCACTCTCCAAATAAAACCAAACTGTTTCCCAAAGCTTGTGCTTTGATTTAGATTATTAAATTACCTGTCTAGCAAACAGGATATCCTGTCTTTAACTCCCAGCAGTGCCTGAGAGCCTCTCATTTTGTCCTACAATATTATCAGGCGTATAGGTAATTTCGAACCCAAATCCCTTATTTCCAACCAAAATATTTGAATGAAGCGAGGCTCCACCCACTGACCTTTGAGGGTGGGGCTCTGTGGCGCAATGGATAGCGCATTGGACTTTTAGGCGTGTTGAAAGAGATATTCAAAGGTTGTGGGTTCGAGTCCCACCAGAGTCGCTAGGCAATGTTTCTAGCCCCCTGTCATTTCAGAATATTTCAAATGAAAACCTGATTTTCTTTTTTTCAGATTGGGCTGTATCGAACACGAGATTAAATGAATGATCAAGGTTAATTATAGTCTAGGCATGTTGAAAGAGATATTCAAAGGTTGTGGGTTCGAGTCCCACTAGAGTCGCTAGCCAATGTTTCTAGCCCCCTGTCCTTTCAGAATATTTCGAATGAAAACCTGAAATATTTTTTTCAGATTGGGCTGTATCGAACCCGAGATTAAATGAATGGTCAAGATTTCTTGCAGTCTCTGTGGCGCAATAGGCTAGCGCGCTCGGCTGTTAACCGAGAGGATGGTGGTTCGAGCCCACCCAGGGACGAGACAATAGGACTTTTCCCGCATAATTGTGGCAGTCTAGAACCCTACACTGACAGAAATGCACTCATAGAATACCGGAATCTATCTTGGTTAATAAAGTCATCAGTTCAAATCATTAAGCTACATGGCTCAGTGAGTTTAATCGATCTTCACCTTTCACTCTCCAAATAAAACCAAACTGTTTCCCAAAGCTTGTGCTTTGACTTAGATTATTAAATTACCTGTCTAGCAAACAGGATATTCTGTCTTTAACTCCCAGCAGTGCCTGAGGGCCTCTCATTTTGTCCTACAATATTATCAGGCGTATAGGTAATTTCGAGCCCAAATCCCTTATTTCCAACCAAAATATTTGAATGAAGCGAGGCTCCACCCACTGACCTTTGAGGGTGGGGCTCTGTGGCGCAATGGATAGCGCATTGGACTTTTAGGCGTGTTGAAAGAGATATTCAAAGGTTGTGGGTTCCAGTCCCACCAGAGTCGCTAGGCAATGTTTCTAGCCCCCTGTCATTTCAGAATATTTCAAATGAAAACCTGATTTTTTTTTTTCAGATTGGGCTGTATCGAACACGAGATTCAATGAATGATCAAGATTAATTATAGTCTAGGCATGTTGAAAGAGATATTCAAAGGTTGTGGGTTCGAGTCCCACTAGAGTCGCTAGCCAATGTTTCTAGCCCCCTGTCCTTTCAGAATATTTCGAATGAAAACCTGAAATATTTTTTTCAGATTGGGCTGTATCGAACCCGAGATTAAATGAATGGTCAAGATTTCTCGCAGTCTCTGTGGCGCAATAGGCTAGCACGCTCGGCTGTTAACCGAGAGGATGGTGGTTCGAGCCCACCCAGGGACGAGACAATGGGACTTTTCCAGCATAATTGTGGCAGTCTAGAACCCTACACTGACAGAAATGCACTCATAGAATACTGGAATCTATCTCGGTTAATAAAGTCATCAGTTCAAATCATTAAGCTACATGGCTCAGTGAGTTTAATCGATCTTCACCTTTCACTCTCCAAATAAAACCAAACTGTTTCCCAAAGCTTGTGCTTTGACTTAGATTATTAAATTACCTGTCTAGCAAACAGGATATCCTGTCTTTAACTCCCAGCAGTGCCTGAGAGCCTCTCATTTTGTCCTACAATATCAGGCGTATAGGTAATTTTGAACCCAAATCCCTTATTTCCAACCAAAATATTTGAATGAAGCAAGGCTCCACCCACTGACCTTTGAGGGTGGGGCTCTGTGGCGCAATGGATAGCGCATTGGACTTCTAGGCGTGTTGAAAGAGGTATTCAAAGGTTGTGGGTTCGAGTCCCACCAGAGTCACTAGGCAATGTTTCTAGCCCCCAGTCATTTCAGAATATTTCAAATGAAAACCTGAAATATTTTTTTTCAGATTGGGCTGTATCGAACCCGAGATGAAATGAATGATCAAGGTTAATTATAGTCTACTAGGCATGTTGAAAAAGATATTCAAAGGTTGTGGGTTCGAGTCCCACCAGAGTCGCTAGCCAATGTTTCTAGCCCCCTGTCCTTTCAGAATATTTCGAATGAAAACCTGAAATATTTTTTTCAGATTGGGCTGTATCGAACCCGAGATTAAATGAATGGTCAAGATTTCTTGCAGTCTCTATGGCGCAATAGGCTAGCACGCTCGGCTCTTAACCGAGAGGATAGTGGTTCGAGCCCACCCAAGGACGAGACAATGGGACTTTTCCAGCATAATTGTGGCAGTCTAGAACCCTACACTGACAGAAATGCACTCATAGAATACCGGAATCTATCTTGGTTAATAAAGTCATCAGTTCAAATCATTAAGCTACATGGCTCAGTGAGTTTAATCGATCTTCACCTTTCACTCTCCAAATAAAACCAAACTGTTTCCCAAAGCTTGTGCTTTGACTTAGATTATTAAATTACCTGTCTAGCAAACAGGATATTCTGTCTTTAACTCCCAGCAGTGCCTGAGGGCCTCTCATTTTGTCCTACAATATTATCAGGCGTATAGGTAATTTCGAGCCCAAATCCCTTATTTCCAACCAAAATATTTGAATGAAGCGAGGCTCCACCCACTGACCTTTGAGGGTGGGGCTCTGTGGCGCAATGGATAGCGCATTGGACTTTTAGGCGTGTTGAAAGAGATATTCAAAGGTTGTGGGTTCCAGTCCCACCAGAGTCGCTAGGCAATGTTTCTAGCCCCCTGTCATTTCAGAATATTTCAAATGAAAACCTGATTTTTTTTTTTCAGATTGGGCTGTATCGAACACGAGATTCAATGAATGATCAAGATTAATTATAGTCTAGGCATGTTGAAAGAGATATTCAAAGGTTGTGGGTTCGAGTCCCACTAGAGTCGCTAGCCAATGTTTCTAGCCCCCTGTCCTTTCAGAATATTTCGAATGAAAACCTGAAATATTTTTTTCAGATTGGGCTGTATCGAACCCGAGATTAAATGAATGGTCAAGATTTCTCGCAGTCTCTGTGGCGCAATAGGCTAGCACGCTCGGCTGTTAACCGAGAGGATGGTGGTTCGAGCCCACCCAGGGACGAGACAATGGGACTTTTCCAGCATAATTGTGGCAGTCTAGAACCCTACACTGACAGAAATGCACTCATAGAATACTGGAATCTATCTCGGTTAATAAAGTCATCAGTTCAAATCATTAAGCTACATGGCTCAGTGAGTTTAATCGATCTTCACCTTTCACTCTCCAAATAAAACCAAACTGTTTCCCAAAGCTTGTGCTTTGACTTAGATTATTAAATTACCTGTCTAGCAAACAGGATATCCTGTCTTTAACTCCCAGCAGTGCCTGAGAGCCTCTCATTTTGTCCTACAATATCAGGCGTATAGGTAATTTTGAACCCAAATCCCTTATTTCCAACCAAAATATTTGAATGAAGCAAGGCTCCACCCACTGACCTTTGAGGGTGGGGCTCTGTGGCGCAATGGATAGCGCATTGGACTTCTAGGCGTGTTGAAAGAGGTATTCAAAGGTTGTGGGTTCGAGTCCCACCAGAGTCACTAGGCAATGTTTCTAGCCCCCAGTCATTTCAGAATATTTCAAATGAAAACCTGAAATATTTTTTTTCAGATTGGGCTGTATCGAACCCGAGATGAAATGAATGATCAAGGTTAATTATAGTCTACTAGGCATGTTGAAAAAGATATTCAAAGGTTGTGGGTTCGAGTCCCACCAGAGTCGCTAGCCAATGTTTCTAGCCCCCTGTCCTTTCAGAATATTTCGAATGAAAACCTGAAATATTTTTTTCAGATTGGGCTGTATCGAACCCGAGATTAAATGAATGGTCAAGATTTCTTGCAGTCTCTATGGCGCAATAGGCTAGCACGCTCGGCTCTTAACCGAGAGGATAGTGGTTCGAGCCCACCCAAGGACGAGACAATGGGACTTTTCCAGCATAATTGTGGCAGTCTAGAACCCTACACTGACAGAAATGCACTCATAGAATACTGGAATCTATCTCGGTTAATAAAGTCATCAGTTCAAATCATTAAGCTACATGGCTCAGTGAGTTTAATCGATCTTCACCTTTCACTCTCCAAATAAAACCAAACTGTTTCCCAAAGCTTGTGCTTTGACTTAGATTATTCAATTACCTGTCTAGCAAACAGGATATCCTGTCTTTAACTCCCAGCAGTGCCTGAGAGCCTCTCATTTTGTCCTACAATATTATCAGGCTTATAGGTAATTTCGAACCCAAATCCCTTATTTCCAACCAAAATATTTGAATGAAGTGAGGCTCCACCCACTGACCTTTGAGGGTGGGGCTCTGTGGCGCAATGAATAGCGCATTGGACTTTTAGGCGTGTTGAAAGAGATATTCAAAGGTTGTGGGTTCGAGTCCCACCAGAGTCACTAGGCAATGTTTCTAGCCCCCTGTCATTTCAGAATATTTCATATGAAAACCTGATTTTCTTTTTTTTGATTGGGCTGTATCGAACCCGAGATTAAATGAATGATCAAGGTTAATTATAGTCTACTAGGCATGTTGAAAGAGATATTCAAAGGTTGTGGGTTCGAGTCCCAACAGAGTCGCTAGGCAATGTTTCTAGCCCCCTGTCCTTTCAGAATATTTCGAATGAAAACCTGAAATATTTTTTTCAGATTGGGCTGTATCGAACCCGAGATTAAATGAATGGTCAAGATTTCTTGCAGTCTCTGTGGCGCAATAGGCTAGCGCGCTCGGCTGTTAACCGAGAGGATGGTGGTTCGAGCCCACCCAGGGACGAGACAATGGGACTTTTCCAGCATAATTGTGGCAGTCTAGAACCCTACACTGACAGAAATGCACTCATAGAATACTGGAATCTATCTCGGTTAATAAAGTCATCAGTTCAAATCATTAAGCTACATGGCTCAGTGAGTTTAATCGATCTTCACCTTTCACTCTCCAAATAAAACCAAACTGTTTCCCAAAGCTTGTGCTTTGACTTAGATTATTAAATTACCTGTCTAGCAAACAGGATATCCTGTCTTTAACTCCCAGCAGTGCCTGAGAGCCTCTCATTTTGTCCTACAATATCAGGCGTATAGGTAATTTTGAACCCAAATCCCTTATTTCCAACCAAAATATTTGAATGAAGCAAGGCTCCACCCACTGACCTTTGAGGGTGGGGCTCTGTGGCGCAATGGATAGCGCATTGGACTTCTAGGCGTGTTGAAAGAGGTATTCAAAGGTTGTGGGTTCGAGTCCCACCAGAGTCACTAGGCAATGTTTCTAGCCCCCAGTCATTTCAGAATATTTCAAATGAAAACCTGAAATATTTTTTTTCAGATTGGGCTGTATCGAACCCGAGATGAAATGAATGATCAAGGTTAATTATAGTCTACTAGGCATGTTGAAAAAGATATTCAAAGGTTGTGGGTTCGAGTCCCACCAGAGTCGCTAGCCAATGTTTCTAGCCCCCTGTCCTTTCAGAATATTTCGAATGAAAACCTGAAATATTTTTTTCAGATTGGGCTGTATCGAACCCGAGATTAAATGAATGGTCAAGATTTCTTGCAGTCTCTATGGCGCAATAGGCTAGCACGCTCGGCTCTTAACCGAGAGGATAGTGGTTCGAGCCCACCCAAGGACGAGACAATGGGACTTTTCCAGCATAATTGTGGCAGTCTAGAACCCTACACTGACAGAAATGCACTCATAGAATACTGGAATCTATCTCGGTTAATAAAGTCATCAGTTCAAATCATTAAGCTACATGGCTCAGTGAGTTTAATCGATCTTCACCTTTCACTCTCCAAATAAAACCAAACTGTTTCCCAAAGCTTGTGCTTTGACTTAGATTATTCAATTACCTGTCTAGCAAACAGGATATCCTGTCTTTAACTCCCAGCAGTGCCTGAGAGCCTCTCATTTTGTCCTACAATATTATCAGGCTTATAGGTAATTTCGAACCCAAATCCCTTATTTCCAACCAAAATATTTGAATGAAGTGAGGCTCCACCCACTGACCTTTGAGGGTGGGGCTCTGTGGCGCAATGAATAGCGCATTGGACTTTTAGGCGTGTTGAAAGAGATATTCAAAGGTTGTGGGTTCGAGTCCCACCAGAGTCACTAGGCAATGTTTCTAGCCCCCTGTCATTTCAGAATATTTCATATGAAAACCTGATTTTCTTTTTTTTGATTGGGCTGTATCGAACCCGAGATTAAATGAATGATCAAGGTTAATTATAGTCTACTAGGCATGTTGAAAGAGATATTCAAAGGTTGTGGGTTCGAGTCCCAACAGAGTCGCTAGGCAATGTTTCTAGCCCCCTGTCCTTTCAGAATATTTCGAATGAAAACCTGAAATATTTTTTTCAGATTGGGCTGTATCGAACCCGAGATTAAATGAATGGTCAAGATTTCTTGCAGTCTCTGTGGCGCAATAGGCTAGCGCGCTCGGCTGTTAACCGAGAGGATGGTGGTTCGAGCCCACCCAGGGACGAGACAATGGGACTTTTCCAGCATAATTGTGGCAGTCTAGAACCCTACACTGACAGAAATGCACTCATAGAATACTGGAATCTATCTCGGTTAATAAAGTCATCAGTTCAAATCATTAACACACGGGTGACTAACCGGTCCTTTAGGCCGATTTTGAGATTTCAAAGTGCAATAACTCTCCCTGTGAAGGTCTCAGAAATTTCCCCTTCCATGACTTTTCCTAAATACTCAAGATATATGTTCTCATTTTTTTTCCCCTTCTGAAACGTTTCCTAATTATGAAATAAAATACAATTATACCACTCTGACGGTAATTATCGGCAGAATAG
This sequence comes from Nannobrachium achirus, assembly GCF_963921795.1. Lineage (NCBI taxonomy): Eukaryota > Metazoa > Chordata > Actinopteri > Myctophiformes > Myctophidae > Nannobrachium > Nannobrachium achirus. The sequence continues at coordinate 68,807,493 of NC_137818.1, read as the reverse complement.
ACCGCTCTCCCCCATTCTCCCCCTCCTAAGAGAATTCACACGTTTAGCGCTCCCGTTGTGCGCCTTTGTTCAAGGTAATGGATCATTTGCATTTCACTGTCAGCTTAGCAAAGACATTAAAACCACTACCTGGAAATGTTTTATTTCATAAATAGTATCAATATAATATTAATTATGAGAATCGCTATGGTGTATATAATGTAGGCCTATTATTAATTATTTTAGCCGTGCATGAGCAATCATTTGCGGGGAGATGATGCTCTTGCTGACCGGGAGAAGTGCGACGCTGCTGCCACTGCACAGCGTGTTTCTAAAAGCTAAGCATCATTTCAGCTAATAATACATATAAAGAACAACTGGGTGATCTATAAGTTATCGGCCAAAATGAATATCTTGTATAGATATGCCTACACGGGAACACGGCACACGCTGCGCACACGCTGCGCCTGTTCTGTCCGAGTGGAGACGGCTTTTAGACGGCACGCATGTCACGGTGACATTGGTGCGATCAAACAGTATAGGCACCCGACACTTGTGTCCTGCACGTTTAATTTCTAATGGATAATCATTTGCTTTTTATTGTTACATGCCTAAGCAAAAAACACTACGTGAACATTTTGCAGAGTGAAGAGAATGTGAATTATCTCTCTCTCTCTCTTTCTCTCTATATAGGCCTATAGATCGTATCACGCTGCAACGCTTTGTGCCGCGTTGTGCAGAGTTGAACAGCGCGATGGATATAAATAAGTGTCAAAGACTCAAAGTGAACTTATATTATATTACCTTTATATTACTCCAAAGGTGCAGAGATTGTTGACAAAATGTTACATAACGTCCATCATATTGAAGTGGTTTGTTTCTCAACTCAAGTGAAAACTAAGAGATGCACGCAGGCTGACGCAGCACAAACCAGGCGCCGTCAGCGCAACAATAGAGTTGCGCATAAAAGCCGTGAATAAAATACATTTCTACCTTTAAAGTTTTCGGGGTCCGAGAAGAGTAGTCCTATGAACTTGTGTCTAATCCCTGAGTAGTGAGTAGGCTACAGTAAAGCAGAGAAAGACATAAGACAACAACTCCAGGTATGAGGAGTCCTTGTACAGGAGTGGGACAGGACGGGATTTATTTATTTATTTATTTATTTATTTTTAAGATGTGTTGAGTTTTTGTTGAGTTCTGAACGCTTCGGAAAGGTTCTGTTTGGCTAAGTTATTGTATTTTTCGTTTCCTCTTATTTAGCTTATTATTTTCGTTGCTTTATAAGTTGTGTTTAGACCATTCTTTATTTGTTATTTCCCTTGTTTATGTAATTTCTTTGTTAACTTTGTGTTGGGCCACGGCTTCGCTCGCCACGGCTTCGCTCTAGTGAGCCTACTGATCAACGTTCTCTTTAGCCTATAATTAACTAACTTATATCAATTTCTAGTTATAATAATAATAAAGTCGGGACATATATGAAAGCTTTGCCAAACAAATGTTTAATTATATAAGCTCACAAACTGTGTGGCTATGGTGAGCTTGTTGTCCCGTCGTATTTTGAGAGGTCAATTGAAATGCTAATTCACATTTGGAAGACAATAGAACCCCCGCCGGCAGCAGGGGGAGGAGGTGTTGCGCAGCTCGGCCAAAAGGGAGAAAATCTAACGGTCTAAATGAACGGTAAATGCAGGCGGAGGGGTAGTTTTTTCAGTTCAGTCACCCAAGTGTTAAGCTACATGGCTCAGTGAGTTTAATCGATCTCCACCTTTCACTCTCCAAATAAAACCAAACTGTTTCCCAAAGCTTGTGCTTTGACTTAGATTATTAAATTACCTGTCTAGCAAACAGGATATCCTGTCTTTAACTCCCAGCAGTGCCTGAGAGCCTCTCATTTTGTCCTACAATATTATCAGGCGTATAGGTAATTTCGAACCCAAATCCCTTATTTCCAACCAAAATATTTGAATGAAGCGAGGCTCCACCCACTGACCTTTGAGGGTGGGGCTCTGTGGCGCAATGGATAGCGCATTGGACTTTTAGGCGTGTTGAAAGAGATATTCAAAGGTTGTGGGTTCGAGTCCCACCAGAGTCGCTAGGCAATGTTTCTAGCCCCCTGTCATTTCAGAATATTTCAAATGAAAACCTGATTTTCTTTTTTTCAGATTGGGCTGTATCGAACACGAGATTAAATGAATGATCAAGGTTAATTATAGTCTAGGCATGTTGAAAGAGATATTCAAAGGTTGTGGGTTCGAGTCCCACTAGAGTCGCTAGCCAATGTTTCTAGCCCCCTGTCCTTTCAGAATATTTCGAATGAAAACCTGAAATATTTTTTTCAGATTGGGCTGTATCGAACCCGAGATTAAATGAATGGTCAAGATTTCTTGCAGTCTCTGTGGCGCAATAGGCTAGCGCGCTCGGCTGTTAACCGAGAGGATGGTGGTTCGAGCCCACCCAGGGACGAGACAATGGGACTTTTCCAGCATAATTGTGGCAGTCTAGAACCCTACACTGACAGAAATGCACTCATAGAATACTGGAATCTATCTCGGTTAATAAAGTCATCAGTTCAAATCATTAAGCTACATGGCTCAGTGAGTTTAATCGATCTTCACCTTTCACTCTCCAAATAAAACCAAACTCTTTCCCAAAGCTTGTGCTTTGACTTAGATTATTAAATTACCTGTCTAGCAAACAGGATATCCTGTCTTTAACTCCCAGCAGTGCCTGAGGGCCTCTCATTTTGTCCTACAATATTATCAGGCGTATAGGTAATTTCGAGCCCAAATCCCTTATTTCCAACCAAAATATTTGAATGAAGCGAGGCTCCACCCACTGACCTTTGAGGGTGGGGCTCTGTGGCGCAATGGATAGCGCATTGGGCTTTTAGGCGTGTTGAAAGAGATATTCAAAGGTTGTGGGTTCCAGTCCCACCAGAGTCGCTAGGCAATGTTTCTAGCCCCCTGTCATTTCAGAATATTTCAAATGAAAACCTGTTTTTTTTTTTTTTTTTTCAGATTGGGCTGTATCGAACACGAGATTAAATGAATGATCAAGGTTAATTATAGTCTAGGCATGTTGAAAGAGATATTCAAAGGTTGTGGGTTCGAGTCCCACTAGAGTCGCTAGCCAATGTTTCTAGCCCCCTGTCCTTTCAGAATATTTCGAATGAAAACCTGAAATATTTTTTTCAGATTGGGCTGTATCGAACCCGAGATTAAATGAATGGTCAAGATTTCTTGCAGTCTCTGTGGCGCAATAGGCTAGCACGCTCGGCTGTTAACCGAGAGGATGGTGGTTCGAGCCCACCCAGGGACGAGACAATGGGACTTTTCCAGCATAATTGTGGCAGTCTAGAACCCTACACTGACAGAAATGCACTCATAGAATACTGGAATCTATCTCGGTTAATAAAGTCATCAGTTCAAATCATTAAGCTACATGGCTCAGTGAGTTTAATCGATCTCCGCCTTTCACTCTCCAAATAAAACCAAACTGTTTCCCAAAGCTTGTGCTTTGACTTAGATTATTAAATTACCTGTCTAGCAAACAGGATATCCTGTCTTTAACTCCCAGCAGTGCCTGAGAGCCTCTCATTTTGTCCTACAATATTATCAGGCGTATAGGTAATTTCGAACCCAAATCCCTTATTTCCAACCAAAATATTTGAATGAAGCGAGGCTCCACCCACTGACCTTTGAGGGTGGGGCTCTGTGGCGCAATGGATAGCGCATTGGACTTTTAGGCGTGTTGAAAGAGATATTCAAAGGTTGTGGGTTCGAGTCCCACCAGAGTCGCTAGGCAATGTTTCTAGCCCCCTGTCATTTCAGAATATTTCAAATGAAAACCTGATTTTCTTTTTTTCAGATTGGGCTGTATCGAACACGAGATTAAATGAATGATCAAGGTTAATTATAGTCTAGGCATGTTGAAAGAGATATTCAAAGGTTGTGGGTTCGAGTCCCACTAGAGTCGCTAGCCAATGTTTCTAGCCCCCTGTCCTTTCAGAATATTTCGAATGAAAACCTGAAATATTTTTTTCAGATTGGGCTGTATCGAACCCGAGATTAAATGAATGGTCAAGATTTCTTGCAGTCTCTGTGGCGCAATAGGCTAGCGCGCTCGGCTGTTAACCGAGAGGATGGTGGTTCGAGCCCACCCAGGGACGAGACAATGGGACTTTTCCAGCATAATTGTGGCAGTCTAGAACCCTACACTGACAGAAATGCACTCATAGAATACTGGAATCTATCTTGGTTAATAAAGTCATCAGTTCAAATCATTAAGCTACATGGCTCAGTGAGTTTAATCGATCTTCACCTTTCACTCTCCAAATAAAACCAAACTGTTTCCCAAAGCTTGTGCTTTGACTTAGATTATTAAATTACCTGTCTAGCAAACAGGATATCCTGTCTTTAACTCCCAGCAGTGCCTGAGGGCCTCTCATTTTGTCCTACAATATTATCAGGCGTATAGGTAATTTCGAGCCCAAATCCCTTATTTCCAACAAAAATATTTGAATGAAGCGAGGCTCCACCCACTGACCTTTGAGGGTGGGGCTCTGTGGCGCAATGGATAGCGCATTGGACTTTTAGGCGTGTTGAAAGAGATATTCAAAGGTTGTGGGTTCCAGTCCCACCAGAGTCGCTAGGCAATGTTTCTAGCCCCCTGTCATTTCAGAATATTTCAAATGAAAACCTGATTTTTTTTTTCAGATTGGGCTGTATCGAACACGAGATTCAATGAATGATCAAGATTAATTATAGTCTAGGCATGTTGAAAGAGATATTCAAAGGTTGTGGGTTCGAGTCCCACTAGAGTCGCTAGCCAATGTTTCTAGCCCCCTGTCCTTTCAGAATATTTCGAATGAAAACCTGAAATATTTTTTTCAGATTGGGCTGTATCGAACCCGAGATTAAATGAATGGTCAAGATTTCTTGCAGTCTCTGTGGCGCAATAGGCTAGCACGCTCGGCTGTTAACCGAGAGGATGGTGGTTCGAGCCCACCCAGGGACGAGACAATGGGACTTTTCCAGCATAATTGTGGCAGTCTAGAACCCTACACTGACAGAAATGCACTCATAGAATACTGGAATCTATCTCGGTTAATAAAGTCATCAGTTCAAATCATTAAGCTACATGGCTCAGTGAGTTTAATCGATCTTCACCTTTCACTCTCCAAATAAAACCAAACTGTTTCCCAAAGCTTGTGCTTTGACTTAGATTATTAAATTACCTGTCTAGCAAACAGGATATCCTGTCTTTAACTCCCAGCAGTGCCTGAGAGCCTCTCATTTTGTCCTACAATATCAGGCGTATAGGTAATTTTGAACCCAAATCCCTTATTTCCAACCAAAATATTTGAATGAAGCAAGGCTCCACCCACTGACCTTTGAGGGTGGGGCTCTGTGGCGCAATGGATAGCGCATTGGACTTTTAGGCGTGTTGAAAGAGATATTCAAAGGTTGTGGGTTCCAGTCCCACCAGAGTCGCTAGGCAATGTTTCTAGCCCCCTGTCATTTCAGAATATTTCAAATGAAAACCTGTTTTTTTTTTTTTTTTCAGATTGGGCTGTATCGAACACAAGATTAAATGAATGATCAAGGTTAATTATAGTCTAGGCATGTTGAAAGAGATATTCAAAGGTTGTGGGTTCGAGTCCCACTAGAGTCGCTAGCCAATGTTTCTAGCCCCCTGTCCTTTCAGAATATTTCGAATGAAAACCTGAAATATTTTTTTCAGATTGGGCTGTATCGAACCCGAGATTAAATGAATGGTCAAGATTTCTTGCAGTCTCTATGGCGCAATAGGCTAGCGCGCTCGGCTGTTAACCGAGAGGATAGTGGTTCGAGCCCACCCAGGGACGAGACAATGGGAGTTTTCCAGCATAATTGTGGCAGTCTAGAACCCTACACTGACAGAAATGCACTCATAGAATACTGGAATCTAACTCGGTTAATAAAGTCATCAGTTCAAATCATTAAGCTACATGGCTCAGTGAGTTTAATCGATCTTCACCTTTCACTCTCCAAATAAAACCATACTGTTTCCCAAAGCTTGTGCTTTGACTTAGGGTCGTTTCACACTCTAATAAGGAACCTAAATAATTTCGGTTCGGGAGGGCTTCCCGACCCGAAATTATTTAGGTGCGGGGGGAGTTCATACATACTTTCTTAATGGCTAGTGCCGAAGTCGCTTGTAAATATTGGAGGTCCGTGGCATGACAACGTGTGGCCGAGAAATGAGCGTTGCAGGGTGGATACTAGCTCTGGTCCATAGCGTTAGTGGAGTTGTTAGGGAGAACTCCACTAACGCTATGGACCAGGCAGAGCTAGGTGGATACATATCTGACTGATCCTCGTGCTGCACGCTGAATGACTGGAAGTCCAGTGAGTAGCAGCTCCAGCAGTCAGCAGCAACAGTGACGGGGACACGGGGTCTCTTCCTTAGGTCTCTTCTCTCTCTCTCACTCACACTACAAGCTCACATTATAGACGTGCCGCGGCCGCCTCTCTTGCTGCATGCATATCATCACGCAGTCACTATCAACACGGAACATTAGCAAAGTTGTGTCTATGCTTTTCTTTTCTCTTTAAAACGGTCGGCGAGTAGAAAGATGTACCAAAGCTGTGTGTGTGTGTGTGTGTGTGTGTGTGTGTGTGTGTGTGTGTGTGTGTGTGTGTGTGTGTGTGTTTCGCGCGCGCGCCTGCCTGCCATCACTCTGCAGCCAGAACGAGACAGAGCTGCTGTCTGTATCTTATAACTCTATGGTCTGTATTCACTATGAAACACTCAATACACGGCGTCCACAATCATTTGGAAGTCGGCGTGTCTCCCTCCAAAACGACCGCTGTTTCCTTGGATTCACAGCCGAGAATATGCACTTGAAGCCGGGCTGAATGATTTAGAAGACACCGCTAAGTACCGAAATAAAGTCGGGAGGTCACAACATTTTGGCAGCACCGTGGAGCCGACTAAAGTCGGTTGACGCACCCCCGAACCGGGAGGGGAAACCCATATTTGGGTCTGGACACTGCCGAACCGAAATTAGTTAGGCTCCTTATAACGGTGTGAATCGACCCTTAGATTATTAAATTACCTGTCTAGCAAACAGGATATCCTGTCTTTAACTCCCAGCAGTGCCTGAGAGCCTCTCATTTTGTCCTACAATATTATCAGGCGTATAGGTAATTTCGAACCCAAATCCCTTATTTCCAACCAAAATATTTGAATGAAGCGAGGCTCCACCCACTGACCTTTGAGGGTGGGGCTCTGTGGCGCAATGGATAGCGCATTGGACTTCTAGGCGTGTTGAAAGAGGTATTCAAAGGTTGTGGGTTCGAGTCCCACCAGAGTCGCTAGGCAATGTTTCTAGCCCCCTGTCATTTCAGAATATTTCAAATGAAAACCTGAAATATTTCTTTTCAGATTGGGCTGTATCGAACCCGAGATTAAATGAATGATCAAGGTTAATTATAGTCTACTAGGCATGTTGAAAGAGATATTCAAAGGTTGTGGGTTCGAGTCCCACCAGAGTCGCTAGCCAATGTTTCTAGCCCCCTGTCCTTTCAGAATATTTCGAATGAAAACCTGAAATATTTTTTTCAGATTGGGCTGTATCGAACCCGAGAATAAATGAATGGTCAAGGTTTCTTGCAGTCTCTATGGCGCAATAGGCTAGCGCGCTCGGTTGTTAACCGAGAGGATAGTGGTTCGAGCCCACCCAGGGACGAGACAAGGGGAGTTTTCCAGCATAATTGTGGCAGTCTAGAACCCTACACTGACAGAAATGCACTCATAGAATACTGGAATTTATCTCGGTTAATAAAGTCATCAGTTGAAATCATTAAGCTACATGGCTCAGTGAGTTTAATCGATCTTCACCTTTCACTCTCCAAATAAAACCAAACTGTTTCCCAAAGCTTGTGCTTTGACTTAGATTATTAAATTACCTGTCTAGCAAACAGGATATCCTGTCTTTAACTCCCAGCAGTGCCTGAGAGCCTCTCATTTTGTCCTACAATATTATCAGGCGTATAGGTAATTTCGAACCCAAATCCCTTATTTCCAACCCAAATATTTGAATGAAGCGAGGCTCCACCCACTGACCTTTGAGGGTGGGGCTCTGTGGCGCAATGGATAGCGCATTGGACTTCTAGGCGTGTTGAAAGAGGTATTCAAAGGTTGTGGGTTCGAGTCCCACCAGAGTCGCTAGGCAATGTTTCTAGCCCCCTGTCATTTCAGAATATTTCAAATGAAAACCTGAAATATTTTTTTTCAGATTGGGCTGTATCGAACCCGAGATGAAATGAATGATCAAGGTTAATTATAGTCTACTAGGCATGTTGAAAGAGATATTCAAAGGTTGTGGGTTCGAGTCCCACCAGAGTCGCTAGCCAATGTTTCTAGCCCCCTGTCCTTTCAGAATATTTCGAATGAAAACCTGAAATATTTTTTTCAGATTGGGCTGTATCGAACCCGAGATTAAATGAATGGTCAAGATTTCTTGCAGTCTCTGTGGCGCAATAGGCTAGCGCGCTCGACTGTTAACCGAGAGGATGGTGGTTCGAGCCCACCCAGGGACGAGACAATGGGACTTTTCCAGCATAATTGTGGCAGTCTAGAACCCTACACTGACAGAAATGCACTCATAGAATACTGGAATCTATCTCGGTTAATAAAGTCATCAGTTCAAATCATTAAGCTACATGGCTCAGTGAGTTTAATCGATCTTCACCTTTCACTCTCCAAATAAAACCAAACTGTTTCCCAAAGCTTGTGCTTTGACTTAGATTATTAAATTACCTGTCTAGCAAACAGGATATCCTGTCTTTAACTCCCAGCAGTGCCTGAGAGCCTCTCATTTTGTCCTACAATATTATCAGGCGTATAGGTAATTTCGAACCCAAATCCCTTATTTCCAACCAAAATATTTGAATGAAGCGAGGCTCCACCCACTGACTTTTGAGGGTGGGGCTCTGTGGCGCAATGGATAGCGCATTGGACTTTTAGGCGTGTTGAAAGAGATATTCAAAGGTTGTGGGTTCCAGTCCCACCAGAGTCGCTAGGCAATGTTTCTAGCCCCCTGTCATTTCAGAATATTTCAAATGAAAACCTGATTTTTTTTTTCAGATTGGGCTGTATCGAACACGAGATTAAATGAATGATCAAGGTTAATTATAGTCTAGGCATGTTGAAAGAGATATTCAAAGGTTGTGGGTTCGAGTCCCACTAGAGTCGCTAGCCAATGTATCTAGCCCCCTGTCCTTTCAGAATTTTTCGAATGAAAACCTGAAATATTTTTTTCAGATTGGGCTGTATCGAACCTGAGATTAAATGAATGGTCAAGATTTCTTGCAGTCTCTGTGGCGCAATAGGCTAGCGCGCTCGGCTGTTAACCGAGAGGATGGTGGTTCGAGCCCACCCAGGGACGAGACAATGGGACTTTTCCAGCATAATTGTGGCAGTCTAGAACCCTACACTGACAGAAATGCACTCATAGAATACTGGAATCTATCTCGGTTAATAAAGTCATCAGTTCAAATCATTAAGCTACATGGCTCAGTGAGTTTAATCGATCTTCACCTTTCACTCTCCAAATAAAACCAAACTGTTTCCCAAAGCTTGTGCTTTGACTTAGATTATTAAATTACCTGTCTAGCAAACAGGATATCCTGTCTTTAACTCCCAGCAGTGCCTGAGAGCCTCTCATTTTGTCCTACAATATTATCAGGCGTATAGGTAATTTCGAGCCCAAATCCCTTATTTCCAACCAAAATATTTGAATGAAGCGAGGCTCCACCCACTGACCTTTGAGGGTGGGGCTCTGTGGCGCAATGGATAGCGCATTGGACTTTTAGGCGTGTTGAAAGAGATATTCAAAGGTTGTGGTTTCCAGTCCCACCAGAGTCGCTAGGCAATGTTTCTAGCCCCCTGTCATTTCAGAATATTTCAAATGAAAACCTGATTTTTTTTTTCAGATTGGGCTGTATCGAACACGAGATTAAATGAATGATCAAGGTTAATTATAGTCTAGGCATGTTGAAAGAGATATTCAAAGGTTGTGGGTTCGAGTCCCACTAGAGTCGCTAGCCAATGTATCTAGCCCCCTGTCCTTTCAGAATTTTTCGAATGAAAACCTGAAATATTTTTTTCAGATTGGGCTGTATCGAACCCGAGATTAAATGAATGGTCAAGATTTCTTGCAGTCTCTGTGGCGCAATAGGCTAGCGCGCTCGGCTGTTAACCGAGAGGATGGTGTTTCAAGCCCACCCAGGGACGAGACAATGGGACTTTTCCAGCAAAATTGTGGCAGTCTAGAACCCTACACTGACAGAAATGCACTCATAGAATACTGGAATCTATCTCGGTTAATAAAGTCATCAGTTCAAATCATTAAGCTACATGGCTCAGTGAGTTTAATCGATCTTCACCTTTCACTCTCCAAATAAAACCAAACTCTTTCCCAAAGCTTGTGCTTTGACTTAGATTATTAAATTACCTGTCTAGCAAACAGGATATCCTGTCTTTAACTCCCAGCAGTGCCTGAGAGCCTCTCATTTTGTCCTACAATATCAGGCGTATAGGTAATTTCGAACCCAAATCCCTTATTTCCAACCAAAATATTTGAATGAAGCAAGGCTCCACCCACTGACCTTGGAGGGTGGGGCTCTGTGGCGCAATGGATAGCGCATTGGACTTTTAGGCGTGTTGAAAGAGATATTCAAAGGTTGTGGGTTCCAGTCCCACCAGAGTCGCTAGGCAATGTTTCTAGCCCCCTGTCATTTCAGAATATTTCAAATGAAAACCTGATTTTCTTTTTTTCAGATTGGGCTGTATCGAACACGAGATTAAATGAATGATCAAGGTTAATTATAGTCTAGGCATGTTGAAAGAGATATTCAAAGGTTGTGGGTTCGAGTCCCACTAGAGTCGCTAGCCAATGTTTCTAGCCCCCTGTCCTTTCAGAATATTTCGAATGAAAACCTGAAATATTTTTTTCAGATTGGGCTGTATCGAACCCGAGATTAAATGAATGGTCAAGATTTCTTGCAGTCTCTATGGCGCAATAGGCTAGCGCGCTCGGCTGTTAACCGAGAGGATAGTGGTTCGAGCCCACCCAGGGACGAGACAATGGGAGTTTTCCAGCATAATTGTGGCAGTCTAAAACCCTACACTGACAGAAATGCACTCATAGAATACTGGAATCTATCTTGGTTAATAAAGTCATCAGTTCAAATCATTAAGCTACATGGCACAGTGAGTTTAATCGATCTTCACCTTTCACTCTCCAAATAAAACCAAACTGTTTCCCAAAGCTTGTGCTTTGACTTAGATTATTAAATTACCTGTCTAGCAAACAGGATATCCTGTCTTTAACTCCCAGCAGTGCCTGAGAGCCTCTCATTTTGTCCTACAATATTATCAGGCGTATAGGTAATTTCGAACCCAAATCCCTTATTTCCAACCCAAATATTTGAATGAAGCGAGGCTCCACCCACTGACCTTTGAGGGTGGGGCTCTGTGGCGCAATGGATAGCGCATTGGACTTCTAGGCGTGTTGAAAGAGGTATTCAAAGGTTGTGGGTTCGAGTCCCACCAGAGTCGCTAGGCAATGTTTCTAGCCCCCTGTCATTTCAGAATATTTCAAATGAAAACCTGAAATATTTTTTTTCAGATTGGGCTGTATCGAACCCGAGATGAAATGAATGATCAAGGTTAATTATAGTCTACTAGGCATGTTGAAAGAGATATTCAAAGGTTGTGGGTTCGAGTCCCACCAGAGTCGCTAGCCAATGTTTCTAGCCCCCTGTCCTTTCAGAATATTTCGAATGAAAACCTGAAATATTTTTTTCAGATTGCGCTGTATCGAACCCGAGATTAAATTAATGGTGAAGATTTCTTGCAGTCTCTGTGGCGCAATAGGCTAGCGCGCTCGGCTGTTAACCGAGAGGATGGTGGTTCGAGCCCACCCAGGGACGAGACAATGGGACTTTTCCACCATAATTGTGGCAGTCTAAAACCCTACACTGACAGAAATGCACTCATAGAATACTGGAATCTATCTCGGTTAATAAAGTCATCAGTTCAAATCATTAAGCTACATGGCTCAGTGAGTTTAATCGATCTTCACCTTTCACTCTCCAAATAAAACCAAACTGTTTCCCAAAGCTTGTGCTTTGACTTAGATTATTAAATTACCTGTCTAGCAAACAGGATATCCTGTCTTTAACTCCCAGCAGTGCCTGAGAGCCTCTCATTTTGTCCTACAATATTATCAGGCGTATAGGTAATTTCGAACCCAAATCCCTTATTTCCAACACAAATATTTGAATGAAGCGAGGCTCCACCCACTGACCTTTGAGGGTGGGGCTCTGTGGCGCAATGGATAGCGCATTGGACTTCTAGGCGTGTTGAAAGAGGTATTCAAAGGTTGTGGGTTCGAGTCCCACCAGAGTCGCTAGGCAATGTTTCTAGCCCCCTGTCATTTCAGAATATTTCAAATGAAAACCTGAAATATTTTTTTTCAGATTGGGCTGTATCGAACCCGAGATGAAATGAATGATCAAGGTTAATTAAGTGTGCCTGCTATGCAATAGCAAAACACTTATTGTAATCCGCCATACTTAAGTCATTAATTAAGTCTTTCGCCACGAATTTCTGCACGTAATAACTGCCGCACAATTAACGCCACCGCCGCAATATATACATCAAAACGTGCGGCTCGGCCGGGAATAGGTTGCTATTACTTTTCTTTCCGATCCGCGTTACCATTGCGACGTAATTCGCAAAAAACGACGCCAAAAAACCCCATTGACTTAGAATGGGGGAAACTTCGGCACGTAATAACTGCCGCACGATTTACGCCACCCCCGCAATATATACATCAAAATGTGCGGCTCGGCCGGGAATGGTGTGCTATTACTTTTCTTTCCGATCCGCGTTACGATTGCGATGTAATTCGCAAAAAACGACGCCAAAAAACTCCATTGACTTTGAATGGGGGACTCCGAAAAAAACCCAGAAACTTTGGCGCCACATAACTCTGCCATACTTTTGCCTAGCAACGTCATTTAAAATGTAAAATGCTCACACAACTTTGGTCTTTTTCCGACCAATAGGGATGAGCTGTAATTGATTAAGCCCCGCCCCCTCTATAACAGGAAGTGCCCTTCACCAAACAGGAAGTGCCTCTATAACTCATGAACCGTTTGTCGTACAGACTTGCGGCTGGTGTCATACCTTTTCTTTTTTTCTCAATTTTTTTTTCTCAATTTTTTTTTTCTCAAATTTTTTTTTTCTCAATTTTTTTTTTCTCAAATTTTTTTTTCTCAAAAATTTTTTTTTCTCAAAATTTTTTTTTTCTCAAATTTTTTTTTCTCAAATTTTTTTTCTCAAAATTTTTTTTTCTCAAAATTTTTTTTTTCTCAATTTTTTTTTCTCAAAATTTTTTTTTTCTCAAATTTTTTTTTCTCAAATTTTTTTTCTAAAATTTTTTTTTTCTCAACATTTTTTTCTCAAATTTTTTTTTTTCTCAAAATTTTTTTTTCTCAAAATTTTTTTTTCTCAAAATTTTTTTTTCTCAAAATTTTTTTTTTCTCAAATTTTTTTCTCAACATTTTTTTCTCAATTTTCTTTTTCTCAAATCTTTTTTTCTCAAAAATTTTTTTTCTCAAAATTGTTTTCTCAAAATTATTTTTTTCTCAACATTTTTTTTTCTCACTTTTTTTTCTCAAGATTTTTTTTTCTCACAATTTTTTTTTCAAAATGTCTTTTTCTCAAAAAAGTTTTTTTCTCAAATTTTTTTTCTCACAAAACAATTTTTTCTCAAAAAACTGTCGTTAAAGTGCGACCCGTGATAACGGCCAAAAATGCTCCAAAACGCCACTAATTAGTCGAAATGGCTGACTTCCTGTTTGGTTTCTGATTGGCTGCTGGCCTTGTGACGTGGGTAGAGCTGCGAGGGCCTGGTCATCGCTGCTTGCAGCTTTAATTCATTAATCGTCCATGACCTTAATTGGGGCCTATTTCGCCAAACAGGAAGTGCCCCTCACCAAACAGGAAGTGACCCTTGATCTCGTGAACCGTTTGTCATACAGACACGCGGGTTGCGTCAAATGAAATAACGCTAATGCTAACACCAACCGCTACACAAGGTTGCACAGACTTAGCGAGCTGCAGGCACACTTAAAATTTCTTAGAAATTTTCTCTTCTAGTTATAGTCTACTAGGCATGTTGAAAGAGATATTCAAAGGTTGTGGGTTCGAGTCCCACCAGAGTCGCTAGCCAATGTTTCTAGCCCCCTGTCCTTTCAGAATATTTCGAATGAAAACCTGAAATATTTTTTTCAGATTGCGCTGTATCGAACCCGAGATTAAATGAATGGTCAAGATTTCTTGCAGTCTCTGTGGCGCAATAGGCTAGCGCGCTCGGCTGTTAACCGAGAGGATGGTGGTTCGAGCCCACCCAGGGACGAGACAATGGGACTTTTCCAGCATAATTGTGGCAGTCTAGAACCCTACACTGACAGAAATGCACTCATAGAATACTGGAATCTATCTCGGTTAATAAAGTCATCAGTTCAAATCATTAAGCTACATGGCTCAGTGAGTTTAATTGATCTTCACCTTTCACTCTCCAAATAAAACCAAACTGTTTCCCAAAGCTTGTGCTTTGACTTAGATTATTAAATTACCTGTCTAGCAAACAGGATATCCTGTCTTTAACTCCCAGCAGTGCCTGAGAGCCTCTCATTTTGTCCTACAATATTATCAGGCGTATAGGTAATTTCGAACCCAAATCCCTTATTTCCAACCCAAATATTTGAATGAAGCGAGGCTCCACCCACTGACCTTTGAGGGTGGGGCTCTGTGGCGCAATGGATAGCGCATTGGACTTCTAGGCGTGTTGAAAGAGGTATTCAAAGGTTGTGGGTTCGAGTCCCACCAGAGTCGCTAGGCAATGTTTCTAGCCACCTGTCATTTCAGAATATTTCAAATGAAAACCTGAAATATTTTTTTTCAGATTGGGCTGTATCGAACCCGAGATGAAATGAATGATCAAGGTTAATTATAGTCTACTAGGCATGTTGAAAGAGATATTCAAAGGTTGTGGGTTCGAGTCCCACCAGAGTCGCTAGCCAATGTTTCTAGCCCCCTGTCCTTTCAGAATATTTCGAATGAAAACCTGAAATATTTTTTTCAGATTGCGCTGTATCGAACCCGAGATTAAATTAATGGTCAAGATTTCTTGCAGTCTCTGTGGCGCAATAGGCTAGCGCGCTCGGCTGTTAACCGAGAGGATGGTGGTTCGAGCCCACCCAGGGACGAGACAATGGGACCTTTCCTGCATAATTGTGGCAGTCTAGAACCCTACACTGACAGAAATGCACTCATAGAATACTGGAATCTATCTCGGTTAATAAAGTCATCAGTTCAAATCATTAAGCTACATGGCTCAGTGAGTTTAATTGATCTTCACCTTTCACTCTCCAAATAAAACCAAACTGTTTCCCAAAGCTTGTGCTTTGACTTAGATTATTAAATTACCTGTCTAGCAAACAGGATATCCTGTCTTTAACTCCCAGCAGTGCCTGAGAGCCTCTCATTTTGTCCTACAATATTATCAGGCGTATAGGTAATTTCGAACCCAAATCCCTTATTTCCAACCAAAATATTTGAATGAAGTGAGGCTCCACCCACTGACCTTTGAGGGTGGGGCTCTGTGGCGCAATGGATAGCGCATTGGACTTTTAGGCGTGTTGAAAGAGATATTCAAAGGTTGTGGGTTCGAGTCAATAGGCAATGTTTCTAGCCCCCTGTCATTTCAGAATATTTCAAATGAAAACCTGAAATCTTTTTTTCAGATTGGGCTGTATCGAACCCGAGATTAAATGAATGATCAAGGTTAATTATAGTCTACTAGGCATGTTGAAAGAGATATTCAAAGGTTGTGGGTTCGAGTCCCACCAGAGTCGCTAGCCAATGTTTCTAGCCCCCTGTCCTTTCAGAATATTTCGAATGAAAACCTGAAATATTTTTTTCAGATTGGGCTGTATCGAACCCGAGATTAAATGAATGGTCAAGGTTTCTTACAGTCTCTGTGGCGCAATAGGCTAGCGCGCTCGGCTGTTAACCGAGAGGATGGTGGTTCGAGCCCACCCAGGGACGAGGCAATGGGACTTTTCCAGCATAATTGTGGCAGTCTAGAACCCTACACTGACAGAAATGCACTCATAGAATACTGGAATCTATCTCGGTTAATAAAGTCATCAGTTCAAATCATTAAGCTACATGGCTCAGTGAGTTTAATCGATCTTCACCTTTCACTCTCCAAATAAAACCAAACTGTTTCCCAAAGCTTGTGCTTTGACTTAGATTATTAAATTACCTGTCTAGCAAACAGGATATCCTGTCTTTAACTCCCAGCAGTGCCTCAGAGCCTCTCATTTTGTCCTACAATATTATCAGGAGTATAGGTATTTTCTAACCCAAATCCCTTATTTCCATTCAAAATATTTGAATGAAGCGAGGCTCAACCCACTGACCTTTGAGGGTGGGGCTCTGTGGCGCAATGGATAGCGCATTGGACTTTTAGGCGTGTTGAAAGAGATATTCAAAGGTTGTGGGTTCCAGTCCCACCAGAGTCACTAGGCAATGTTTCTAGCCCCCTGTCATTTCAGAATCTTTCAAATGAAAACCTGATTTTTTTTTTTCAGATTGGGCTGTATCGAACACGAGATTAAATGAATGATCAAGGTTAATTATAGTCTAGGCATGTTGAAAGAGATATTCAAAGGTTGTGGGTTCGAGTCCCACTAGAGTCGCTAGCCAATGTTTCTAGCCCCCTGTCCTTTCAGAATATTTCGAATGAAAACCTGAAATATTTTTTTCAGATTGGGCTGTATCGAACCCGAGATTAAATGAATGGTCAAGATTTCTTGCAGTCTCTATGGCGCAATAGGCTAGCGCGCTCGGCTCTTAACCGAGAGGATAGTGGTTCGAGCCCACCCAGGGACGAGACAATGGGAGTTTTCCAGCATAATTGTGGCAGTCTAGAACCCTACACTGACAGAAATGCACTCATAGAATACTGGAATTTATCTCGGTTAATAAAGTCATCAGTTGAAATCATTAAGCTACATGGCTCAGTGAGTTTAATCGATCTTCACCTTTCACTCTCCAAATAAAACCAAACTGTTTCCCAAAGCTTGTGCTTTGACTTAGATTATTAAATTACCTGTCTAGCAAACAGGATATCCTGTCTTTAACTCCCAGCAGTGCCTGAGAGCCTCTCATTTTGTCCTACAATATTATCAGGCGTATAGGTAATTTCGAACCCAAATCCCTTATTTCCAACCCAAATATTTGAATGAAGCGAGGCTCCACCCACTGACCTTTGAGGGTGGGGCTCTGTGGCGCAATGGATAGCCCATTGGACTTCTAGGCGTGTTGAAAGAGGTATTCAAAGGTTGTGGGTTCGAGTCCCACCAGAGTCGCTAGGCAATGTTTCTAGCCCCCTGTCATTTCAGAATATTTCAAATGAAAACCTGAAATATTTTTTTTCAGATTGGGCTGTATCGAACCCGAGATGAAATGAATGATCAAGGTTAATTATAGTCTACTAGGCATGTTGAAAGAGATATTCAAAGGTTGTGGGTTCGAGTCCCACCAGAGTCGCTAGCCAATGTTTCTAGCCCCCTTTCCTTTCAGAATATTTCGAATGAAAACCTGAAATATTTTTTTCAGATTGCGCTGTATCGAACCCGAGATTAAATTAATGGTCAAGATTTCTTGCAGTCTCTGTGGCGCAATAGGCTAGCGCGCTCGGCTGTTAACCGAGAGGATGGTGGTTCGAGCCCACCCAGGGACGAGACAATGGGACTTTTCCAGCATAATTGTGGCAGTCTAGAACCCTACACTGACAGAAATGCACTCATAGAATACTGGAATCTATCTCGGTTAATAAAGTCATCAGTTCAAATCATTAAGCTACATGGCTCAGTGAGTTTAATTGATCTTCACCTTTCACTCTCCAAATAAAACCAAACTGTTTCCCAAAGCTTTTGCTTTGACTTAGATTATTAAATTACCTGTCTAGCAAACAGGATATCCTGTCTTTAACTCCCAGCAGTGCCTGAGAGCCTCTCATTTTGTCCTACAATATTATCAGGCGTATAGGTAATTTCGAACCCAAATCCCTTATTTCCAACCCAAATATTTGAATGAAGCGAGGCTCCACCCACTGACCTTTGAGGGTGGGGCTCTGTGGCGCAATGGATAGCGCATTGGACTTCTAGGCGTGTTGAAAGAGGTATTCAAAGGTTGTGGGTTCGAGTCCCACCAGAGTCGCTAGGCAATGTTTCTAGCCACCTGTCATTTCAGAATATTTCAAATGAAAACCTGAAATATTTTTTTTCAGATTGGGCTGTATCGAACCCGAGATGAAATGAATGATCAAGGTTAATTATAGTCTACTAGGCATGTTGAAAGAGATATTCAAAGGTTGTGGGTTCGAGTCCCACCAGAGTCGCTAGCCAATGTTTCTAGCCCCCTGTCCTTTCAGAATATTTCGAATGAAAACCTGAAATATTTTTTTCAGATTGCGCTGTATCGAACCCGAGATTAAATTAATGGTCAAGATTTCTTGCAGTCTCTGTGGCGCAATAGGCTAGCGCGCTCGGCTGTTAACCGAGAGGATGGTGGTTCGAGCCCACCCAGGGACGAGACAATGGGACCTTTCCTGCATAATTGTGGCAGTCTAGAACCCTACACTGACAGAAATGCACTCATAGAATACTGGAATCTATCTCGGTTAATAAAGTCATCAGTTCAAATCATTAAGCTACATGGCTCAGTGAGTTTAATTGATCTTCACCTTTCACTCTCCAAATAAAACCAAACTGTTTCCCAAAGCTTGTGCTTTGACTTAGATTATTAAATTACCTGTCTAGCAAACAGGATATCCTGTCTTTAACTCCCAGCAGTGCCTGAGAGCCTCTCATTTTGTCCTACAATATTATCAGGCGTATAGGTAATTTCGAACCCAAATCCCTTATTTCCAACCAAAATATTTGAATGAAGTGAGGCTCCACCCACTGACCTTTGAGGGTGGGGCTCTGTGGCGCAATGGATAGCGCATTGGACTTTTAGGCGTGTTGAAAGAGATATTCAAAGGTTGTGGGTTCGAGTCAATAGGCAATGTTTCTAGCCCCCTGTCATTTCAGAATATTTCAAATGAAAACCTGAAATCTTTTTTTCAGATTGGGCTGTATCGAACCCGAGATTAAATGAATGATCAAGGTTAATTATAGTCTACTAGGCATGTTGAAAGAGATATTCAAAGGTTGTGGGTTCGAGTCCCACCAGAGTCGCTAGCCAATGTTTCTAGCCCCCTGTCCTTTCAGAATATTTCGAATGAAAACCTGAAATATTTTTTTCAGATTGGGCTGTATCGAACCCGAGATTAAATGAATGGTCAAGGTTTCTTACAGTCTCTGTGGCGCAATAGGCTAGCGCGCTCGGCTGTTAACCGAGAGGATGGTGGTTCGAGCCCACCCAGGGACGAGGCAATGGGACTTTTCCAGCATAATTGTGGCAGTCTAGAACCCTACACTGACAGAAATGCACTCATAGAATACTGGAATCTATCTCGGTTAATAAAGTCATCAGTTCAAATCATTAAGCTACATGGCTCAGTGAGTTTAATCGATCTTCACCTTTCACTCTCCAAATAAAACCAAACTGTTTCCCAAAGCTTGTGCTTTGACTTAGATTATTAAATTACCTGTCTAGCAAACAGGATATCCTGTCTTTAACTCCCAGCAGTGCCTCAGAGCCTCTCATTTTGTCCTACAATATTATCAGGAGTATAGGTATTTTCTAACCCAAATCCCTTATTTCCATTCAAAATATTTGAATGAAGCGAGGCTCAACCCACTGACCTTTGAGGGTGGGGCTCTGTGGCGCAATGGATAGCGCATTGGACTTTTAGGCGTGTTGAAAGAGATATTCAAAGGTTGTGGGTTCCAGTCCCACCAGAGTCACTAGGCAATGTTTCTAGCCCCCTGTCATTTCAGAATCTTTCAAATGAAAACCTGATTTTTTTTTTTCAGATTGGGCTGTATCGAACACGAGATTAAATGAATGATCAAGGTTAATTATAGTCTAGGCATGTTGAAAGAGATATTCAAAGGTTGTGGGTTCGAGTCCCACTAGAGTCGCTAGCCAATGTTTCTAGCCCCCTGTCCTTTCAGAATATTTCGAATGAAAACCTGAAATATTTTTTTCAGATTGGGCTGTATCGAACCCGAGATTAAATGAATGGTCAAGATTTCTTGCAGTCTCTATGGCGCAATAGGCTAGCGCGCTCGGCTCTTAACCGAGAGGATAGTGGTTCGAGCCCACCCAGGGACGAGACAATGGGAGTTTTCCAGCATAATTGTGGCAGTCTAGAACCCTACACTGACAGAAATGCACTCATAGAATACTGGAATTTATCTCGGTTAATAAAGTCATCAGTTGAAATCATTAAGCTACATGGCTCAGTGAGTTTAATCGATCTTCACCTTTCACTCTCCAAATAAAACCAAACTGTTTCCCAAAGCTTGTGCTTTGACTTAGATTATTAAATTACCTGTCTAGCAAACAGGATATCCTGTCTTTAACTCCCAGCAGTGCCTGAGAGCCTCTCATTTTGTCCTACAATATTATCAGGCGTATAGGTAATTTCGAACCCAAATCCCTTATTTCCAACCCAAATATTTGAATGAAGCGAGGCTCCACCCACTGACCTTTGAGGGTGGGGCTCTGTGGCGCAATGGATAGCCCATTGGACTTCTAGGCGTGTTGAAAGAGGTATTCAAAGGTTGTGGGTTCGAGTCCCACCAGAGTCGCTAGGCAATGTTTCTAGCCCCCTGTCATTTCAGAATATTTCAAATGAAAACCTGAAATATTTTTTTTCAGATTGGGCTGTATCGAACCCGAGATGAAATGAATGATCAAGGTTAATTATAGTCTACTAGGCATGTTGAAAGAGATATTCAAAGGTTGTGGGTTCGAGTCCCACCAGAGTCGCTAGCCAATGTTTCTAGCCCCCTTTCCTTTCAGAATATTTCGAATGAAAACCTGAAATATTTTTTTCAGATTGCGCTGTATCGAACCCGAGATTAAATTAATGGTCAAGATTTCTTGCAGTCTCTGTGGCGCAATAGGCTAGCGCGCTCGGCTGTTAACCGAGAGGATGGTGGTTTGAGCCCACCCAGGGACGAGACAATGGGACTTTTCCAGCATAATTGTGGCAGTCTAGAACCCTACACTGACAGAAATGCACTCATAGAATACTGGAATCTATCTCGGTTAATAAAGTCATCAGTTCAAATCATTAAGATACATGGCTCAGTGAGTTTAATTGATCTTCACCTTTCACTCTCCAAATAAAACCAAACTGTTTCCCAAAGCTTGTGCTTTGACTTAGATTATTAAATTACCTGTCTAGCAAACAGGATATCCTGTCTTTAACTCCCAGCAGTGCCTGAGAGCCTCTCATTTTGTCCTACAATATTATCAGGAGTATAGTTAATTTCGAACCCAAATCCCTTATTTCCAACCAAAATATTTGAATGAAGTGAGGCTCCACCCACTGACCTTTGAGGGTGGGGCTCTGTGGCGCAATGGATAGCGCATTGGACTTTTAGGCGTGTTGAAAGAGATATTCAAAGGTTGTGGGTTCGAGTCAATAGGCAATGTTTCTAGCCCCCTGTCATTTCAGAATATTTCAAATGAAAACCTGAAATCTTTTTTTCAGATTGGGCTGTATCGAACCCGAGATTAAATGAATGATCAAGGTTAATTATAGTCTACTAGGCATGTTGAAAGAGATATTCAAAGGTTGTGGGTTCGAGTCCCAACAGAGTCGCTAGGCAATGTTTCTAGCCCCCTGTCCTTTCAGAATATTTCGAATGAAAACCTGAAATATTTTTTTCAGATTGGGCTGTATCGAAACCGAGATTAAATGAATGGTCAAGATTTCTTGCAGTCTCTGTGGCGCAATAGGCTAGCGCGCTCGGCTGTTAACCGAGAGGATGGTGGTTCGAGCCCACCCAGGGACGAGACAATGGGACTTTTCCAGCATAATTGTGGCAGTCTAGAACCCTACACTGACAGAAATGCACTCATAGAATACAGGAATCTATCTCGGTTAATAAAGTCATCAGTTCAAATCATTAAGCTACATGGCTCAGTGAGTTTAATCGATCTTCACCTTTCACTCTCCAAATAAAACCAAACTGTTTCCCAAAGCTTGTGCTTTGACTTAGATTATTAAATTACCTGTCTAGCAAACAGGATATCCTGTCTTTAACTCCCAGCAGTGCCTGAGAGCCTCTCATTTTGTCCTACAATATTATCAGGCGTATAGGTAATTTCGAACCCAAATCCCTTATTTCCAACCAAAATATTTGAATGAAGCGAGGCTCCACCCACTGACCTTTGAGGGTGGGGCTCTGTGGCGCAATGGATAGCGCATTGGACTTCTAGATTTGTTGAAAGAGGTATTCAAAGGTTGTGGGTTCGAGTCCCACCAGAGTCGCTAGGCAATGTTTCTAGCCCCCTGTCATTTCAGAATATTTCAAATGAAAACCTGAAATATTTTTTTTCAGATTGGGCTGTATCGAACCCGAGATTAAATGAATGATCAAGGTTAATTATAGTCTACTAGGCATGTTGAAAGAGATATTCAAAGGTTGTGGGTTCGAGTCCCACCAGAGTCACTAGCCAATGTTTCTAGCCCCCTGTCCTTTCAGAATATTTCGAATGAAAACCTGAAATATTTTTTTCAGATTGGGCTGTATCGAACCCGAGATTAAATGAATGGTCAAGGTTTCTTACAGTCTCTGTGGCGCAATAGGCTAGCGCGCTCGGCTGTTAACCGAGAGGATGGTGGTTCGAGCCCACCCAGGGACGAGACAATGGGACTTTTCCAGCATAATTGTGGCAGTCTAGAACCCTACACTGACAGAAATGCACTCATAGAATACTGGAATCTATCTCGGTTAATAAAGTCATCAGTTCAAATCATTAAGCTACATGGCTCAGTGAGTTTAATCGATCTTCACCTTTCACTCTCCAAATAAAACCAAACTGTTTCCCAAAGCTTGTGCTTTGACTTAGATTATTAAATTACCTGTCTAGCAAACAGGATATCCTGTCTTTAACTCCCAGCAGTGCCTCAGAGCCTCTCATTTTGTCCTACAATATTATCAGGAGTATAGGTATTTTCTAACCCAAATCCCTTATTTCCATTCAAAATATTTGAATGAAGCGAGGCTCCACCCACTGACCTTTGAGGGTGGGGCTCTGTGGCGCAATGGATAGCGCATTGGACTTTTAGGCGTGTTGAAAGAGATATTCAAAGGTTGTGGGTTCCAGTCCCACCAGAGTCACTAGGCAATGTTTCTAGCCCCCTGTCATTTCAGAATATTTCAAATGAAAACCTGATTTTTTTTTTCAGATTGGGCTGTATCGAACACGAGATTAAATGAATGATCAAGGTTAATTATAGTCTAGGCATGTTGAAAGAGATATTCAAAGGTTGTGGGTTCGAGTCCCACTAGAGTCGCTAGCCAATGTTTCTAGCCCCCTGTCCTTTCAGAATATTTCGAATGAAAACCTGAAATATTTTTTTCAGATTGGGCTGTATCGAACCCGAGATTAAATGAATGGTCAAGATTTCATGCAGTCTCTATGGCGCAATAGGCTAGCGCGCTCGGCTCTTAACCGAGAGGATAGTGGTTCGAGCCCACCCAGGGACGAGACAATGGGAGTTTTCCAGCATAATTGTGGCAGTCTAGAACCCTACACTGACAAAAATTCAATCATAGAATACTGGAATTTATCTCGGTTAATAAAGTCATCAGTTGAAATCATTAAGCTACATGGCTCAGTGAGTTTAATCGATCTTCACCTTTCACTCTCCAAATAAAACCAAACTGTTTCCCAAAGCTTGTGCTTTGACTTAGATTATTAAATTACCTGTCTAGCAAACAGGATATCCTGTCTTTAACTCCCAGCAGTGCCTGAGAGCCTCTCATTTTGTCCTACAATATTATCAGGCGTATAGGTAATTTCGAACCCAAATCCCTTATTTCCAACCCAAATATTTGAATGAAGCGAGGCTCCACCCACTGACCTTTGAGGGTGGGGCTCTGTGGCGCAATGGATAGGGCATTGGACTTCTAGGCGTGTTGAAAGAGGTATTCAAAGGTTGTGGGTTCGAGTCCCACCAGAGTCGCTAGGCAATGTTTCTAGCCCCCTGTCATTTCAGAATATTTCAAATGAAAACCTGAAATATTTTTTTTCAGATTGGGCTGTATCGAACCCGAGATGAAATGAATGATCAAGGTTAATTATAGTCTACTAGGCATGTTGAAAGAGATATTCAAAGGTTGTGGGTTCGAGTCCCACCAGAGTCGCTAGCCAATGTTTCTAGCCCCCTTTCCTTTCAGAATATTTCGAATGAAAACCTGAAATATTTTTTTCAGATTGCGCTGTATCGAACCCGAGATTAAATGAATGGTCAAGATTTCTTGCAGTCTCAATGGCGCAATAGGCTAGCGCGCTCGGCTGTTAACCGAGAGGATGGTGGTTCGAGCCCACCCAGGGACGAGACAATGGGCCTTTTCCAGCATAATTGTGGCAGTCTAGAACCCTACACTGACAGAAATGCACTCATAGAATACTGGAATCTATCTCGGTTAATAAAGTCATCAGTTCAAATCATTAAGCTACATGGCTCAGTGAGTTTAATCGATCTTCACCTTTCACTCTCCAAATAAAACCAAACTGTTTCCCAAAGCTTGTGCTTTGACTTAGATTATTAAATTACCTGTCTAGCAAACAGGATATCCTGTCTTTAACTCCCAGCAGTGCCTGAGAGCCTCTCATTTTGTCCTACAATATTATCAGGCGTATAGGTAATTTCGAGCCCAAATCCCTTATTTCCAACCAAAATATTTGAATGAAGCGAGGCTCCACCCACTGACCTTTGAGGGTGGGGCTCTGTGGCGCAATGGATAGCGCATTGGACTTTTAGGCGTGTTGAAAGAGATATTCAAAGGTTGTGGGTTCCAGTCCCACCAGAGTCGCTAGGCAATGTTTCTAGCCCCCTGTCATTTCAGAATATTTCAAATGAAAACCTGATTTTTTTTTTCAGATTGGGCTGTATCGAACACGAGATTAAATGAATGATCAAGGTTAATTATAGTCTAGGCATGTTGAAAGAGATATTCAAAGGTTGTGGGTTCGAGTCCCACTAGAGTCGCTAGCCAATGTATCTAGCCCCCTGTCCTTTCAGAATTTTTCGAATGAAAACCTGAAATATTTTTTTCAGATTGGGCTGTATCGAACCCGAGATTAAATGAATGGTCAAGATTTCTTGCAGTCTCTGTGGCGCAATAGGCTAGCACGCTCGGCTGTTAACCGAGAGGATGGTGGTTCAAGCCCACCCAGGGACGAGACAATGGGACTTTTCCAGCAAAATTGTGGCAGTCTAGAACCCTACACTGACAGAAATGCACTCATAGAATACTGGAATCTATCTCGGTTAATAAAGTCATCAGTTCAAATCATTAAGCTACATGGCTCAGTGAGTTTAATCGATCTTCACCTTTCACTCTCCAAATAAAACCAAACTGTTTCCCAAAGCTTGTGCTTTGACTTAGATTATTAAATTACCTGTCTAGCAAACAGGATATCCTGTCTTTAACTCCCAGCAGTGCCTGAGAGCCTCTCATTTTGTCCTACAATATCAGGCGTATAGGTAATTTCGAACCCAAATCCCTTATTTCCAACCAAAATATTTGAATGAAGCAAGGCTCCCCCCACTGACCTTGGAGGGTGGGGCTCTGTGGCGCAATGGATAGCGCATTGGACTTTTAGGCGTGTTGAAAGAGATATTCAAAGGTTGTGGGTTCCAGTCCCACCAGAGTCGCTAGGCAATGTTTCTAGCCCCCTGTCATTTCAGAATATTTCAAATGAAAACCTGATTTTTTTTTTTTCAGATTGGGCTGTATCGAACACGAGATTAAATGAATGATCAAGGTTAATTATAGTCTAGGCATGTTGAAAGAGATATTCAAAGGTTGTGGGTTCGAGTCCCACTAGAGTCGCTAGCCAATGTTTCTAGCCCCCTGTCCTTTCAGAATATTTCGAATGAAAACCTGAAATATTTTTTTCAGATTGGGCTGTATCGAACCCGAGATTAAATGAATGGTCAAGATTTCTTGCAGTCTCTATGGCGCAATAGGCTAGCGCGCTCGGCTGTTAACCGAGAGGATAGTGGTTCGAGCCCACCCAGGGACGAGACAATGGGAGTTTTTCAGCATAATTGTGGCAGTCTAAAACCCTACACTGACAGAAATGCACTCATAGAATACTGGAATCTATCTTGGTTAATAAAGTCATCAGTTCAAATCATTAAGCTACATGGCACAGTGAGTTTAATCGATCTTCACCTTTCACTCTCCAAATAAAACCAAACTGTTTCCCAAAGCTTGTGCTTTGACTTAGATTATTAAATTACCTGTCTAGCAAACAGGATATCCTGTCTTTAACTCCCAGCAGTGCCTGAGAGCCTCTCATTTTGTCCTACAATATTATCAGGCGTATAGGTAATTTCGAACCCAAATCCCTTATTTCCAACCCAAATATTTGAATGAAGCGAGGCTCCACCCACTGACCTTTGAGGGTGGGGCTCTGTGGCGCAATGGATAGCGCATTGGACTTCTAGGCGTGTTGAAAGAGGTATTCAAAGGTTGTGGGTTCGAGTCCCACCAGAGTCGCTAGGCAATGTTTCTAGCCCCCTGTCATTTCAGAATATTTCAAATGAAAACCTGAAATATTTTTTTTCAGATTGGGCTGTATCGAACCCGAGATGAAATGAATGATCAAGGTTAATTATAGTCTACTAGGCATGTTGAAAGAGATATTCAAAGGTTGTGGGTTCGAGTCCCACCAGAGTCGCTAGCCAATGTTTCTAGCCCCCTGTCCTTTCAGAATATTTCGAATGAAAACCTGAAATATTTTTTTCAGATTGCGCTGTATCGAACCCGAGATTAAATTAATGGTGAAGATTTCTTGCAGTCTCTGTGGCGCAATAGGCTAGCGCGCTCGGCTGTTAACCGAGAGGATGGTGGTTCGAGCCCACCCAGGGACGAGACAATGGGACTTTTCCAGCATAATTGTGGCAGTCTAGAACCCTACACTGACAGAAATGCACTCATAGAATACTGGAATCTATCTCGGTTAATAAAGTCATCAGTTCAAATCATTAAGCTACATGGCTCAGTGAGTTTAATCGATCTTCACCTTTCACTCTCCAAATAAAACCAAACTGTTTCCCAAAGCTTGTGCTTTGACTTAGATTATTAAATTACCTGTCTAGCAAACAGGATATCCTGTCTTTAACTCCCAGCAGTGCCTGAGAGCCTCTCATTTTGTCCTACAATATTATCAGGCGTATAGGTAATTTCGAACCCAAATCCCTTATTTCCAACCCAAATATTTGAATGAAGCGAGGCTCCACCCACTGACCTTTGAGGGTGGGGCTCTGTGGCGCAATGGATAGCGCATTGGACTTCTAGGCGTGTTGAAAGAGGTATTCAAAGGTTGTGGGTTCGAGTCCCACCAGAGTCGCTAGGCAATGTTTCTAGCCCCCTGTCATTTCAGAATATTTCAAATGAAAACCTGAAATATTTTTTTTCAGATTGGGCTGTATCGAACCCGAGATGAAATGAATGATCAAGGTTAATTATAGTCTACTAGGCATGTTGAAAGAGATATTCAAAGGTTGTGGGTTCGAGTCCCACCAGAGTCGCTAGCCAATGTTTCTAGCCCCCTGTCCTTTCAGAATATTTCGAATGAAAACCTGAAATATTTTTTTCAGATTGGGCTGTATCGAACCCGAGATTAAATGAATGGTCAAGATTTCTTGCAGTCTCTGTGGCGCAATAGGCTAGCGCGCTCGACTGTTAACCGAGAGGATGGTGGTTCGAGCCCACCCAGGGACGAGACAATGGGACTTTTCCAGCATAATTGTGGCAGTCTAGAACCCTACACTGACAGAAATGCACTCATAGAATACTGGAATCTATCTCGGTTAATAAAGTCATCAGTTCAAATCATTAAGCTACATGGCTCAGTGAGTTTAATCGATCTTCACCTTTCACTCTCCAAATAAAACCAAACTGTTTCCCAAAGCTTGTGCTTTGACTTAGATTATTAAATTACCTGTCTAGCAAACAGGATATCCTGTCTTTAACTCCCAGCAGTGCCTGAGAGCCTCTCATTTTGTCCTACAATATTATCAGGCGTATAGGTAATTTCGAACCCAAATCCCTTATTTCCAACCAAAATATTTGAATGAAGCGAGGCTCCACCCACTGACTTTTGAGGGTGGGGCTCTGTGGCGCAATGGATAGCGCATTGGACTTTTAGGCGTGTTGAAAGAGATATTCAAAGGTTGTGGGTTCCAGTCCCACCAGAGTCGCTAGGCAATGTTTCTAGCCCCCTGTCATTTCAGAATATTTCAAATGAAAACCTGATTTTTTTTTTCAGATTGGGCTGTATCGAACACGAGATTAAATGAATGATCAAGGTTAATTATAGTCTAGGCATGTTGAAAGAGATATTCAAAGGTTGTGGGTTCGAGTCCCACTAGAGTCGCTAGCCAATGTATCTAGCCCCCTGTCCTTTCAGAATTTTTCGAATGAAAACCTGAAATATTTTTTTCAGATTGGGCTGTATCGAACCTGAGATTAAATGAATGGTCAAGATTTCTTGCAGTCTCTGTGGCGCAATAGGCTAGCGCGCTCGGCTGTTAACCGAGAGGATGGTGGTTCGAGCCCACCCAGGGACGAGACAATGGGACTTTTCCAGCATAATTGTGGCAGTCTAGAACCCTACACTGACAGAAATGCACTCATAGAATACTGGAATCTATCTCGGTTAATAAAGTCATCAGTTCAAATCATTAAGCTACATGGCTCAGTGAGTTTAATCGATCTTCACCTTTCACTCTCCAAATAAAACCAAACTGTTTCCCAAAGCTTGTGCTTTGACTTAGATTATTAAATTACCTGTCTAGCAAACAGGATATCCTGTCTTTAACTCCCAGCAGTGCCTGAGAGCCTCTCATTTTGTCCTACAATATTATCAGGCGTATAGGTAATTTCGAGCCCAAATCCCTTATTTCCAACCAAAATATTTGAATGAAGCGAGGCTCCACCCACTGACCTTTGAGGGTGGGGCTCTGTGGCGCAATGGATAGCGCATTGGACTTTTAGGCGTGTTGAAAGAGATATTCAAAGGTTGTGGTTTCCAGTCCCACCAGAGTCGCTAGGCAATGTTTCTAGCCCCCTGTCATTTCAGAATATTTCAAATGAAAACCTGATTTTTTTTTTCAGATTGGGCTGTATCGAACACGAGATTAAATGAATGATCAAGGTTAATTATAGTCTAGGCATGTTGAAAGAGATATTCAAAGGTTGTGGGTTCGAGTCCCACTAGAGTCGCTAGCCAATGTATCTAGCCCCCTGTCCTTTCAGAATTTTTCGAATGAAAACCTGAAATATTTTTTTCAGATTGGGCTGTATCGAACCCGAGATTAAATGAATGGTCAAGATTTCTTGCAGTCTCTGTGGCACAATAGGCTAGCGCGCTCGGCTGTTAACCGAGAGGATGGTGGTTCAAGCCCACCCAGGGACGAGACAATGGGACTTTTCCAGCAAAATTGTGGCAGTCTAGAACCCTACACTGACAGAAATGCACTCATAGAATACTGGAATCTATCTCGGTTAATAAAGTCATCAGTT